>NC_142144.1:51462500-51620000 GCF_024610735.1 Ursus americanus | reverse complement strand
GTGAAGTACTCTGAACTTACATTCTTTTCTAGTGGGGGTTTAAATTCCTAGGACCACTTTGGAAAGCTGTGTAACAGTCTCTAAAGGAACACAGATATATCCTTTGAACACTATCACTTCTAGCTGCAAGTCCAAGGGAAATACATACACATATGCAGGAAAGACATGAACAAGGTTGCTTTCTGGCACCATTCTCTGTAACAGCCCCAAACTGGAAACAATGTAAATGTCCATCAATAGAATGGAAAAATAAATTGTCTTATATTAAATGAAATACAGTTGACCCTTGAACAACACCGGTTTGACCTGAGCCAGTCTACTTACATCCAGATATTTTTACTATAAGTGTATTTTCTTTCCCTTATGCTTTTATTAATAACATTTTTTCTCTAGCTTTCTTCATTGTAAGAATACAGTGTATAATACCTATACAAAATATATGTTAACCGACTGTTTGTTATTGGTAAGGCTGCCAGTCAACAGTAAGACTATTAGTAGCGAAGTTTTGGGGAAGTCAAAGTTATACATGAATTTTCAACTGCACAGGGGGTCAGCTCCCCTAACCCCTGTGCTGTCCAAGGGTCAACTGCACCATGAATAAATTTATAGTAATATTCATTGCAATGAAAAGGAACTATGTCTAATAACAAAAAGAATAAATCTTCTAAGGATTGCTCGAAGATGCTTTGTGATAATTCACCGAGCTATTTGTTTTTATTTTTGTGCACACCTCTGTGTGTGTGTTTTACAATGCAGAAGGTACAGAAAATGAAATTACACTGAAAAGAAAGTTGTGACCTTGAAATACACAATATAAAAATACTTTCTTAATTTCATAAATAGAAACAAAACTCTTTTAAAATACATAAAACAAAATGTCAAATAAAATTTAGTTACATATGGCCTATGAAAGGAGAGACAAAAAGTGTCAGAAAAGTTATAGGAAAGGAAATGAGACAGAAGGAAAAAAGGAGAGAGGAGGAGTCCCACCGCTCTGTGATCTCATCTACCACTTTCTTCCTGGGCAGCTCCGATCCCACCATATTGATCTCCTTGCTATTTCTCGAACATACCAAGCGAACTTCCACATCAGGGCTGTTTACATTTGTTCTTCCTGGCAAACTCTTTCCCCAGATATCCATGTTTGCTCCCTCACTTTCTTCAGGTCTCTGCTTAAATATCACCTTATTACAGACCCATTTGCTTATTTTTACTGGGGCCTATTTGCTTGTTTTTTCTTGACCACACTACAGAAAATCCCAGCGTTCCTTACCTTCTTGGTCTATTTTATTTCTTTCCCTAGTACTTACCTCCCCCTGATACATACCTATTTCTTTATGTACTGCCTGCCAGAGTATGTACGGCCCTCGCTCGGTAGTAGGTGCACCTCTTAAGGATGGGGACTTCTGCCTTTTTGCTCAATGACGCGTCCCTGGAACCTAGAACCAGTTCTAGCTCACAGCAGGTACTCAGTGAGCATTTACTGAATGAATCAATGAAAATGTGGAAGAACGCTAGACAAAAGAGCGGAGTCTCCTCCCCCAATGTGAGAAGACGCAGAGTACTGCCTACAGAGACTGCTGCACACATGCAATGGTGGAGATCAACACAGAAAAAGAAACACACGGGCAACATGTACACACATGCCACACAAACCAACAGAGGGAGAGAGGGGCGCTTACATGGAATAATATGTCTACATTCCTATCTCGCAATCTTGTAATGCTATCGTTTAAACTTCCAAAATGTTACAAAACTAGAGAGCAGTGGGGGCATCACCTCCTGATGCAAGCTAAACAAAAATAAGCCAACAGTTGGATTTGGCTACTTATGATGTAGCAAATAAGTCTTCTAATACTTGGGTCTGTGAATTCTTTGAACTCATTTCTTTCAACAATTTTATTTTCTATCCTAATCTAATCTTCATCCAAATTCTATGATTAAATCCTATATCATATCGTTTCATATAACTATACCCATAAAATAAATGCAAATTCAAGCACAGCACACTCTGAATACCACCTCCTACCTTTGGAGCCAAACTCCCTGTAGGTCATCGATGCTAACAAATTCTCAACATCAGTGGGACCGCCAATCTGTTGACCCAACCACCATTTCACTACCTACCACTGTCTTCCTCCAACACCTTCACTTGACTCCCTGCCGTAACTTCCCCTCAGTACACCATCAACTTTCTTGACACTCGTTTTCACCATTGTTCTCCTCCTGGTTCACTGGATGCTCTTTCTTAGTCACCTTTCTGATTCCTTCTCATCTTTCTGTCTTCTAATTTTTAAGAGTGCCCTGGGCTTGGTCTTCAGACCTCTTTTCTTCTCTACGTGTACTTACTCCCTAGAAAATCTATCAGATCCCGTGACTTTAAATGCCATCTTTATGCTGAAAGCTCATACATTTATAGCTTATATCACTCCACTGAAATTGATTCCTGAATCTGTCTAGTTAACATCTCTTCTTAGATATGGATTAGGCATCTCAAAGTAAACACATAAAACCCAAATCTTTAACTTCTTCCTAAAACCAACTCTTCTGCAGGCTTTTCCATCTCAGGAGGTGATAGGTCTATTCTTCCAGTTGTGCAGGCAATGAAACCTTGGAATCATCTTCATTTTATCTCATACCCCACATCCAAATCATCACCAAATCCTTTAGCTTTTCTATAATGGCCCACTTCTGAACACTTCCACCACTCCCACAATCACCTCATGTTTGGACTACATTTTAATAGTCTCGCAACTAGTCTTACTGCTGCCATCCTTGTCCTCCCTCAATTTATTTCCCAACGATCAATTTTCTTTCTAAAATGTAAATGAATTTGTGTAAATATGCTCAAAACCCTCCAATAGTTTCCAAAGTCCCAACCACCAAACATCCTTAAAAAAACCCATCTCCAACCTCTAATTCCATCCCTCACTGCTCTCAATTCAGCTCCTCCTACCTTCTCCCCAACTTGCTCCACTCAAGGTAGACTGGCCTTGTTACTGTTCCTTGAAAATATCAAGTGTGCTCCCACCCAGGGGGTCTTGGCACTGGTTCTTTCCTCTCCCTCGAATGCTCTTCCTCCCAATATCAGTGACTTGCTTGAGTTCCAGGTCTCTGCTCAAGTGTCAGTACTGAGAAAGGTCTTTTCTGACTGTATCATCAATCATTAATCTCTATCCCTTACCCAACTGTAGTATACTTAATAATACTTTTTTGCATGTTATGCATTTGTTTATTGCCTGTCTCCTCCAATGAGAATATAAACAAGAACTTGATTTTACTCACTGCTGCA
Source organism: Ursus americanus (assembly GCF_024610735.1). Taxonomy (NCBI): domain Eukaryota; kingdom Metazoa; phylum Chordata; class Mammalia; order Carnivora; family Ursidae; genus Ursus; species Ursus americanus. Next base: position 51,616,708 of record NC_142144.1, on the reverse strand, counting down.
TCGTCAGAGCCTAGATCAGGGACCAAGACACACAGTAGACACCTAACGAATATTTGTTAAATGCCTAAATAAGTGTTTTCCATAATTTCTAGAAAACTAAGCATGTTTTACAAATATAATTTTGCATTATTATAAAATGGTAAGTTTTTAGAGCACCAGTAGGAAGCAGCTTTTATTTATAAGCTATTAAGTATTTTCTGTGTTTTTATGAGGCTAATCTGAAAATTAACGAGGTCTGAGGTGTTTAGGACCCTCCTCTTACTGAGAAGGTTCTCCTCCTCAGCACAGCTGATACTCGGGGCTGCATCGCGCTCCGTCGGGGACCGTCCGAAGCCTTGTAGGGTTTTTAGCAGCAACCCTGGCCTCTAGCAGCAGATGCTCGACGCACTCCCCAGATCTGTGACAACAAACAAATGTCTGCTGACGTGACCAATGTCCTCTGGGGGACAAAATCCCCCTCCTTCCCCCACTGCACTGCTGGAAGGGCTTCGGTTTTCACTATTTTTCAAAAATGAAAATAGCTTGTATCACAACTGAGGTATTTAAAGCATACAGATTTGAATTTTCAAAATGGCTTCAAAACCAGCTTCCCTTGCTGAAGTCAGAGTCCTGCTACATCTGTATAGTTATCAGCACTTCTGGGAATAAGCCTGAGCTGAAGTTCGATCACAATATCCCAAAGAAGTTACAGGACTATTCTGCACATCCCTCTCTCACATCCGGCCCCCAAGTAAAATGCACTTTTTCAGTTTTGTTAAACTCTAACGGAAATTAATATCTAAATGAAAAAAATCATTATTCACACCTAACTAACGGCTATCAGAGGGTTCAGGATGATATGTGAAATTCTGACGCAGATATAATTGCGGTTTTCTTGGGAGCAAACTGCACTGGCACCTGAACGCCAGTTTCATGGCTGAGGGTAAAATATTTTAGAAAAACCATTTTGTCTGCCTTCCCATATTTTAAGAGTAAAAACTAAAATTGGAGCAATAAAAAAAAAAGATACCATATTTTCTTGGTACATTTACCACTTAACTTATGATGTTCGGTAAAAGATGAGTGAGATGGGCACCTGAGTGGCTCAGTCAGTTAAGTGTCTGACGCTTGATTTCGGCTCAGATCATGATCTCAGGGTCATGAAATCGAGCCCTGCATGTGGAGCCTGCTTGAGATTCTCTCTCTCCCTCTCGCTCTGCCTCTCCCCAACCCTGTGCACTCTTCCTCTTGCTCTAAAATCAATCAATCAATCAATCTTTTAAAAAAAAAAAAAGATGAGTGAGACAATAAAATTGCTGCTAGGCTGTAATCATTTAAACTCAAAGTGACTGCACCATTCTTAGAAATAAAAACTACTAAATCTTTTATGCTATGCAATAATATTCATAAATAATTAGCTATATAAACAAATTTACTGAAGACATATATTCAGTAGACCTGGGATTGCAGGGCAAGGTCAAGAATTATTATAAGGTTTCTGTGTTCTATGCAACACTAAAAGCACAGGATATGTTGACACATTCAACTGACAACTGTTAGAATAATAGGGTATTCTTTTTAGTTTTTTTCTGAACTTACAACCCTGAGATGGAGACCTGACCTGAAATCAAGAGTCGGGACACTTAGCCAATTGAGCTACCCTGGTGCCCCAATAATAGGGTATTCTTAAGCTGGGTTTTTTTTTTTTTTTTGCTATGAATATAAACTAATATATATCTGACACTATTACTTTAAAGCAAAAAAAAAAAAAAAAATTACCAAGGGATGATATCTCTACTACCATTTCAGGATGCATGCACAAAAATGCCAAACTACCATCATATTAGCATTAAAAATAATTTTCTTTATTTCATACTATTTTTGTCTCCTCTCAACTATGTTTCCCCAAATCCAAAAAGTTAAATACATATTTCAGTGATTTTATCCATTCTAAAGTGACCACGGTAAATAAATGACTTTACAAATACTAAAAAACAAAGGTTATTGAGTAAAATCTAAAATACTTTTTAAATAGCAATAAATAATAGAAGTACTCAGGACACTTTAAGATTGATTATATAGAAGGAACAGAGATTTACCAACATTCGAAGATACCTGCAATCAAATCTTCTGGCCTTTTCTACTCTTTGTTAGCCAAAAAGCTACACAACTAATTCTGTGGCATTGTTATATCTGACATCGAATCCTTAGCAACGCTATTAGATATGAGCTAACTGGAATAATAATAATGTATCTTCCTAGCTGAAGACTTGGCTGGACTGCTAAACATTATTTCTTTTCCTCTTCTGAATATTGGCAGCGTGTACTTTTTGAAATTCTCTCCCTTCCTTCTCCCTTCTGTCACTCTCCGCATAGCCTTAAATGCAGTTAATATATTAGCTTTGGGCCTTCCCCCAAAAATAGGTAAAAAAGAATCAATTACAAATTATCTGAATCCACTCCATCCAAAAACAATGTAAAAGATGTCACTTTAGAACTAACGTGGTATGATACACTGATCAGCTACAAAATCTCTACATTACTAGCTACGGATTATGGATTCCAAAAAGAAAACCACCTCAGATTTTCTCACCTAGAGAGACAGTATTGCCTACAATATGAGATTGCCAGCAGGTACCTATTGTTAAAAATATTTAAACCACTATAATGCCTTTTTAGAAGGTCTATTTTGACAGTCCTCATATTAGATAAGCTACTAAAAATGGGTCGCCTCAGTGAAAAATGAAAACGGCAAAGTATGAATTCACCAATCAGGAGATTCAATGAGCTTTCTCTAAAGAATAGATTTTTGTGACACTTCGGCATTTTTTTAAATCTGTATTTTTTAAATTAACTGCTACAATATTGTTTAAAAAAAAAATCGCCCCAATGCTACAATATTGTTTAAAAAAAATCACCCTAGGGAAAATTACAAAAAGTACAAGAGCATCCTTGTATGCTGACTGACTTAGGGACAGACAGAAATGGGCTGAAATCATACCCCTGCCAAGTGGTAACTCTCGGACTAGACAAGTTTTGGACCTCTCTAACTCTTAGTCACCTTCTCTGTACAATGGGAACCATACTGCTTATCCTCTCAGAGATATTTTAAGTGAGTTGGTATTTCCCACTAATCAAATGCTTACAGATCCAGAATAACAGAACGTAAAATTCATGAAAAATATGACTAACGATATATTCATGAATCCATGAATAATAAATTTTTAAAAGCACGCTAAGTAAAGTGATACCTTCCTTCATATTTAATTATAAAGCTATAATTTTCTAATGTTGCTTTTGGTAAGCTAGCATACAATAAAATGAAATACATTATACTGTAATAATATACCAAATGACTAGGCATTTGCTTATAAATATTTAAAATAACAATGTGGAAAATAGTCAAATACAGACCTTGGTCAAAGAAAATTTTCTTTAATACCCATTTATTTTATTCATTTAAAATGCCAAATCACTGCCAATCTACAGGTCTTAAAATCTTTAAAATGACTTCATCCCAATAACTACTTAAAATGAGACATTAGTTTCAAGAGGGATTTTAAAAAGCAAAAGTTAACACTATATTGGCAAACTAATTTGACATCTTACATTTGAAAAACTTATCCAAATAAACAACTTGCTTTCTTTCAACTCTCTCCTCTCCTTGAGCTTAACCAAAATACACCAGTTTTCTACTGAATACAGGTTGAGTGCCATTACAAAAAAGTTTAAATGGCAATCCATTTCTTCTTTTGTTTAATAAATAAACACTCTTACCTTAAAAACAAACAAACAAAAGAAACAAAAACCGAAGGAAGAGTTGTTAACACTCTCTTTTCCCACCCAGAGAACAAGCACTTGGCCTTAGAATTTGGCTAGAAAAGATACTATGCTGCCATCTATCAACCTGAAAGGGTATAAAGAACACAAACTAAAGCTTTCACTTCCTTTGACCGACAGAAGAACACAGGGTCAAAGTCCATGGCATCCCTTAATTGTGCTAATATTTCCACAAGAAAGATGCAGAGTGATCATTAATACAATCTCCAAAGATAATTAGGGACATCTGGGGATCTTTATTTCATATCCCAAATAATTGAAAGGGTAACAATGTGAATTAACATGTTTCTGACACTATCTGGCCAGCTTTCCACACAAAGGGAAGAACTGGTTATAGTTTTGTTTGTTTTACAGAAAAATAAAAAAGACACAGGCAAAAACAGAAAAAAAAAATGATGGGGCAGGGCTGTTTGAAGAATATTCCACTACAAAATGTTATTTTTTTTAATGTCAGTGGTAATAATGGTGACTTTTGTACTGAAATTACTTGTAGTTTTTTCTACATTATGAAAAAATACAAAAAATGTCATCATTAAAAGAACTGCTACAGTAAGAACAAGGTCCTATTATTTCACCTTAGAAATATCTGCTATACAGTGTATTAGTATTTTAGAACAGATTTGACCTTCTAACCAATTATTTCAATTATTGTCTCTAGCCCTTAGTTGTTCTCTTGTCCAACAATGACTTCCTTCATCTCCTCACCTGGCTAATCTCTACCTATACTGAAAGTCCATCCCAAGCCTCGTTCCCTACAGCACAACAGTTCTCAAACCCTATAACCAGAGCTGCACTTTTTGCATAACTCCACAGGATACCCTTTACATAGACTATGACATGGGTGTTGCCTCCTGGAGTTGCACAGCCAGGCGACATACATTAGAATCACTTGGGAAGTGGGGCATCTGGGTGGCTCGGTCAGTTAAGCATCCGGCTGCTGGTTTTGGCTCAGGTCCTGATCTCATGGCTCCTGAGATCAAGCCCCGAATGGAGCCTGAGCTCAGAGGGAGTCTGCTTGGATATTCTCCCCCTCTACCCCTTTCCCTGCTCATTCTCTCTCTCAAATAAGTAAATATTACAAAAAAAAAAAATTAACTTGGGAAGAAATTTTTAAACAAAATGCTGCTGCCAATGTCATCTGTGAGGGAAACAGTTTAATGAGACTCACCTCAATAAGAACACCACTAAAAGCCACATAAAATCCAATTAATTAATAAATAAACAACTGACTGAAGACAGTGGGAAGCAGCCAAACTAGCCATGGCTTACAGGACCAAGATCCGGAGTATAGAAACGCACTAGGTGAGTCTTAAATTCTGCACTGATTTTTACCATAAGGTAATTCATAACCAGTATGAAAGGTCAAGCACAAGCAGAGGCTCGGAGCTGTCTGTAATCTCACAGAGTTGGGGAAAGAACAAGGAAAAGGCATGATCCACAGAAAACACCTAAATTTTTCAGCTGAGACTCATGAAGGGTTACATCATAAGAGAGAAGGAAAACTGAAAGTAGTCCTTCACAAAGACAAAGCCCCTAAATCATAAATCCTTACAAAACTTCAATAAATGTAATAAATGTCATGTTCAAAGGAACTGCTGTATTAAGACCAATGTTCTGTTATTTAACCTTAGAAATATATGTCATAGAAACCCTTGGTTGGATCAAGATGAGCCTTCTCTTTATTGCCCAGCCAAAAAAAAAAAAAGAAAAAAAGAAAAAGAAAGAAAAAGGAATAAATCGTATCTTGGGGGGAAAAAATCAACCAGCTGTTCTACAGTTTGTCATATAAAATGCCTGGTATCCAACAAAACCTATCAGATATGTCAGAAGAAAGGACCAAATATATGGAAACTAAGAGAGAAAGAAAAAAAAGTCAACAGAAACAGACCCATAAGTAGATCCCAATGCTGAAATTGACAGACATAGACATAAAAATAACTTTACTTAAAATATACAAAAGTATAGATGACAAATGGAGAATTTCACTAAAGAAGTGATCTATGAAAAAGTTATTAATGAAAATTTTGAAAGTGAAAAATAGAACTGAATTAATAACTCAGTAGAAGGGTTTGATAGTAGATTAGACAGAGCAGAAGAGCTGATCAGTAAACCAGAATAAAGGTCAGTAGAAAATACCTACTCTGAAGCACAGAGAAAAAAAAAAGAAAGAAAGAAAATACAGAAAAGACTGAAAGGTATGCAGTGCAGTGAGATCTCATGTACATAAAATCAGAATACCAGAAATGCAAAAGAAAAGTTTGGCAGAAGCAATATTTGAAGCAACATAGGCCAAGAAATGTTTGTAACTTAAGAATGACATCAAGCCAGAGATTCAAGAAATTATATAAACTCTCTCAAAGAGGAAAAATGCAAAGAAAACAATGAAGCACATCACAGAATAACTGCTAAAGTACAAAGACAAAAAAAAAAAAAAAAAAAGGAATTCCAGTCCAAAGTGGTGACATACAAGGCTCCTGAACTCAACTCTTTTCATGGACACACTGAATCTACTCTGCTACATATGGAACAATTCTCTTTGAAAGAAATCCAGAAACTAGCTGAGCAATTCCTACACAACACAACTATAGAAAATCATCAAATCACAAAAGAAGAGAGCAAGAGAAGAAGAAAGGAACAAAGAATTATAAAATAGCCAGAAAACAATTAACAAAATGGCAATATGAAGTGCATGCCTATCAATAATTACTTTAAATGAAAATGGACTAAATTATCCAATCAAAAACAAAGAATTGCTGAATGGATTAAAGAAAAAACCCTCAACAATATGGTGCCTACGAGTGATTCACTTTGGCTTTAAGGACACACAGACTATAAGTGAAAAGATGGAAAAAGATATTCCATGTCAATGGGAACCAAAAGCAAGCGGAAGTAGCTATACTTTCATATCAGACAAAACAGACTTTAAGTCAAAGACTGTAATAAGAGACAAGGAAGGTCAACACAATGATAAAAGGATTAGTCCAACAAGGGGATATAATATTCATAAATATTTATGCAAACAATATAGAGCCACCTAAATACATAAAGCAAATATTAACAGACCTGAAGGGAGAAATAGAAAGCAATACAATAATGGCAGGACCTTCAATACTTGAGTTTCAACAATGGATAGATCATCCAGACACAAAATTAACGAGGAAACATTGGGCTTAAACTACGCATTAGATCACAGAGACATTTATAGACTCTCCCATCCAACAACAGCAGAATACTCATTCTTCTCAAGCATACACAGAACACTCTCCAGGACAGATCATAAGTTCATGCCACAAAAAAAGTCTTAATAAATTTAAGATGACTGAAATCACACCAACCATCTTTTCTAACAACAATGGTAGAAAACTAGAAATCAATTACAAAAAAAAGACTGGAAAATTCAAAATTCACAAATATGTGGAGATTAAACAACATATTACTGAACAACTAATGGGTCAGAGAAGAAATCAAAACAGAAATCAAAAAATATCATGAGGCAAATGAAAGTGGAAACTAAACACACTACAACTTCGAAGATGCGGCAAAAGCAGTTCTGAGAGAGGTTCACAGCAACAAATGCCTACTACCTTAGGAAAAATGAAAGGTCTCAAACTACCTCACTTTATACCTCAAGGAACGAGGGGGAAAAAAAAAGGATGAACCAAGCCAAAAGTTGGTAAAAGGAAAGAAATAACAAAGATAAGAACAAAAATAAATGAAATTGGGACTAAAAAGACAACAGAAAAGATTAAAGAAACTAAAAGCAGATTCTTTGAAAAGATAAACAAAATAGACAAAACTTTAGCTAGGCTCACTTCAAAAAAAAAAAATGAGGACTCAAATCAAATCAGAAATGAAAGAGGAGACATTATAACTGACACCCCACAAACACAAAGGATCGTATGAGACTACTATAAAAAATTATATAGCAACAAATGGAATAACCTAGAAGAAAATGGATAAATTCCTAGAAACATACAACCTAACAGAACTGATTCATGAAGAAACAGAAAATCTGAATAGACGAATTCCTAGTAAGGAAATTGAATCAGTAATAAAAAACCACCCAACAAAGAAAAGTCCAGGACCAGATAGCTTCAAACACTCAAAGAATACAAATCCTTCTCAAACTATTACAATAATTGAAGAGGAACACTTTCAAAATCATTTTACAAGACCTGCATTAACCTGATACCAAAATCAGACAACAACATTATAAGAAAGGAAAATCACAGGACAAAATCCCTGATGAACATAGATGTAAAAATCCTCCACAAAATATTAGTAAACTGAATTCAACAATACATTAAAAAAATCATACACCGTGATCAAGTAGGATTTGTTCCAGGGATACAAGAATGGTTCAACATCTGCAAAACAATCAACGTGATACACCACATTAGTAGCATGGAAAAAAAAAAAAGAATCATGATCATCTCAATAGAGCAGAAAAAGCATTCTACAAAATTCAACATCCATTCATGATAAAAAGTCTTAAATTAGGTGTAGAAGGAACATATCTCAACATAATAAAGGCCATATATACAAGCCCAAAGGAACACCATATTCAATAATAAAAAGCTGAAAGCTTTTCCTGTAGGATCAGGAACAAGACAAGAATGCTCATTTTCACCACTTTTTTCAACTTAGTACTGCAAGTCAGAGCAATAAGGCAAGAAAAAAAAATAATAAAAGGCATCCAAATTAGAAAAGAAGTAAAACTGTCCTTCTTTGCAGATGACATGATATATATAGAAAACCTGAAGACTCCACCAAAAACTGTTGGAACTAATGAATTAATTCAGTAAAGGTGCAGGATACAAAATCAACATACAATATCAGTTGTGTATCTATACACTAATAACAAACTATCAGAAAGAGATTTAAGAAAACAATCCCATTTATTTTTTAAAGATTTTATTTATTTATTTGTTTGAGAAAGAGAGAGGGAGAGAGAGACAGAGAGCATGAGCAGGGGGAGGGACACAGGGAGAAGGGGAAACAGACTCCTTGCTAAGCAGGGATCCTGACATGGGGCTCCATCCCAGGACCCTGAGATCATGATCTGAGCTGAAGGCAGATGCTTAACCGACTAGGCCACCCAGGCCCCCAAAACAATCCCATTTATAATTGCATCAAAAAAAAACCTTAGAATAAATTTAACTATTGAAGGAAAAAATCTGACAACTAAGCCACTGATGAAAGAAACTGAAGAAAATACTAATAAATGGAAAGCTATTCCATGCTCATGGAGTGAAAGAATTAAACATGCTTAAAATGTCCACACTATCCAAGCAACCTACAGATTTGAATGCAATTCCTATCAAAATTCCAACAACATTTTCTTCACAGAAACAGAACAACCCTAAAATTTGTATGGAATAACAAAAAACCCGAATAACCAATCTTGAGAAAGAAGAACAAGGCTGTAGGCATCACACTTTTTGCCTTCAAACTATATTAAAAAGCATTAGTAATCAAAACAGCATGATACTGATGTAAAAACAGGCACAAAAAAAAACAATGGAACAAAATAGAGAGTCCAGAAATAAATCCATGCATATCTGGTCAATTAATTTTGACAAAGGAATCAAGAATAGTCAAAGGGAAAAGGACAGTCTCCTCAGTAAATAGTGTTGGGAAAACTGGACAGCCACATGCCAAGAATGAAAATATATATACCTCTATCTTATACCATACAAAATCAGCTTCTACCCACTTTTTGTATTTTCTCCTACATTTTTAATCTCTTCCTTTTTAGACTTTATTTATTTGAGAGGGAGAGACAGATAGTGACAGAGATAGCGAGACAGAACACAAGCGGGGAGGAGAGGGAGAAGCAGGCTCCCATGAGCAGGAAGCCCAATGTGGGGCTCGATCCCAGGACCTTGGGATCATGACCTGAGCTGAAGCAGACCCTTAACCAACTGAGCCACCCAGGTGCCGCTAATCTCTTAATAAACATTTACTATTCTGCTGGTGTTTTGTCAACATTCAGTATGCATGTAAATATACATTTAATAAAATCATATAATATTTATATATATTTCTAAGGATTCAATTGTTATCACCTATAATCTGTTTTCCCACTTAAAAAAAAAAAAGTGATTCTTCCTCTAATTGGTAGAATTTTTCCAAAGTTTCCACCTTTCATCTGGAAAGGGAAATCAATTTGTAATTTCAAATGTGTTAATCCTTCAGTGAAATAGGACCATAATATTCTTGAGCACTGAAATTTCTTTAGTCTGTCATCAGCCTCCCAGCAATATTATCAAACAGTCTGTAAATTTTCATAACATTAATAGGCCAGGGGCTCCTCGGTGGCTCATTTGGCTGGGCATCCGACTCTTGGTTTCGGCTCAAGTCATGATGCTGGGGTCCTGGGATCGAGCTCCATGTCAGGCTCCGCATTCAGAGTCTGCTCCTCCCCCTCTCGCACTACCCCTCCTCACCACTTGCATGCACATGCATAATCTCTCTCTCTCTCTCAGATAAATAATCTTTTTAAAAAAATTAATAGGCAAAAAAAAACCTGTTTCCTCCTTCTGAGAGCTTTTATAAAGTCAAGCATAACATAAACTGAACGTCTATTATATATCAGATATTTTACATGTGTTATCTCATTTAATCTCTTATTATTCACATTTTCCAGAAGAGAACATTGTAATTCAGAATGGTTAAACATGGTGTCAAAGGTTATACGTATAATAACAAAACTCAGGCTTTGATCCTAGGTATGTCTGTTTACAAAGCCAAGATCATTCTACTACCAGGGTTGGCAAACCCAATCTAGAGAGCTAGGGAGTCAACAATGTTTTAGGTTTTTCGGGCCATACGACCCCATCACAACCACAGGTGCTATTGTAGCCCAAAAGCAACTGTAGACGATATGGAAACAAATGAGAGTAGCTGTGTTTCGGTAAAACTTCATTAATAAAAACAGGTGGAGGGTTCAAATGCCAATCCCTCCACTATACTACAATGCATTTCCTCCTAGAGAACCTCTATTAAGTTTTCATTAACATCACCAAATTGTATCTCTCCCTCTCTACTTAAAAAATTACGACTTTAATCTTACTGGGCAATTTTAATGCTTTTATTAGGCTCCATTATTTGAAACAGGTTACTCTTGGGGGAATACGTTCAACCTTTTACATATTCTAAGTGTAATGCCAATTATACCAGAAATTAATCTAGAAACAAGATGAAACATTTCTGAAACCACAGTACTAGCATGCACTAAACTCTCCGCGTGAAAATGTCAAACACCCATATTTAAAGTTCTCCCTTTTGAACTGTTTTCAGTTATTAGTATCTAATTTTAATTGCTCAATCTACATTTAATAAGCATAATCACCACAAGGCCCCACTAATATACACAGCCAAGCAACAAGAGCAAATATCCTCTTTTAATTATACAAAATGATCATATATAGGGGCGCCTGGGTGGTGCAGTTGGCTACTCCTAGTTTCAGCTCAAGTCGTGATGTCAGGGTCGTGAGATCAAGCCTCGTGTCAGGCTCTGCGCTCAGCAAGGAGTCTGCCTGGGACTCCCCCCCTCTGCCCCTCCCCCTCATGCATTCCCTCTCTCCCTCTCTCTCACTCTCTCTCTCTCTAAAATAAATAAATAAATCTTTTAAAAAAATGATCATATATACAAAAATGATCTAAAGACACAGAACTTAAAGACCTTATTCTTTAGAAAGGCCCTTCGCTCCCTTATTCCAAAATTTAATTATATGTGCCACCACTGAGATTATTGTTTTTAAGATTTAAACAGTATAAAATGATATAAATAGGAAAGAAAAATCCCCTTCTCCATCAAGGATTCTGGTCTTTCTTCCCCTGCTCCCTCCCTCCCTTCCGTCCTCACACACACATGCACACCCTTGTGTATGTTTTCTTTCTGTTCTGTCTGCCTGTCTGCCTCTTTCTCTGACTTACACACACACACACACACACACACACACACACACACACAACTTCAAAAACACAATCCAAGTCCAAATAATGCACAAGATCAGGCTGAACATCAACTGTACACACAGCACGGAAGATTCAAGAACACACGATCAGATTCAAATCCCAGCTCTACAACGAAAACCAGCTGAATAATTACTTCCTAGCTTTGTGCCTTCAGTAACGACCTATTTAACCTGCTAGTCTGTTTGCTCATCTATAAAACTGGGGGAAAAGCATACCCACCCACCGTGCCTGTTGTGTGCATTAAAGTGAGAATGGAACCGTGCCCCCAGCATGGCGTTGATACGTACGTGGTCAAGTACTTAAGACTTGCTGCTGCTCTTACTCCCACAACCACCCTAACATCACCAATCTGGGGCAAGCCCTACTAAGATCCTATTGTTATTCCTGTACAAAATGGGAAAAGCACTGTTTCCAATGGTATATATATAACAACTTTTTAAAGGATCTTGAAAATTCTTTTCGTTATTGTTAAAAGTCAGGTGGGAAAAGTCCTTTTTCTTGAAAACTGAACATTCCTTTGAGAACTTTAAAAAATTATAGTCTATTTTTACTCCTGAAAGGAAACAAGAAGTTAACATTTTTCACTTACTCTCATTGTTGTAGGTATTTTTAAACCAAAACATATATACTGAAAGATCTAATACATTGCTTTTTCAAGAAAGTCACTCAACCCTAATAAATAATCATAAATAGATTTGGTTAAAAGGGAACGTCAGATTAGGGTCTATTTTCTCAATCCCAATATATTTTAAAATTCACCAAGTTTGGAGTTTATTTTTGTTGCTTTTTGTTTTCAGTCTTCTGCACTTAAAGGAACCACATGTTAATAACTGTGTGCCACAGTCGTTCTAACATGAATGGATATAAACATTTCTTACCAAGTTACGCTTTTTTACTGGAAGAAAGTAATAATAGTGGCAGAAAGAAAACATCAGTGCGTAGGAAGTAAGAAGTTCCGTGTAGAAACACAACTGCAGAAAAAGCCAATGATTATCTTCACCAACACAGTTGTTAATCCTGAAGAAAAAAGGAAAATAGAAATAATATTTTAAACTTTAATAAGCTGTTCGCCTCAGGACCGGTAAAATTGAAAATAAACGCAAACAACTTCACATTTGCTTGACTTCAGGGAGACATGCTAACGCCACTTAAACCTACAAGCAAACAGTACACAGGAACAGATATACTCTAAATATGCCACCTCACATTTGGAAAGCACTTTCTACTTTACAAAGGAAGTCCACGGATACGATCTGCCTTCCACTCACAACCACCCAGTGTGGCAGGAAGAGCAGATGGCAGTCTCCTCGTTTCATTGGTATGGAAACAGGAACAAAGGAGAGAAGACACTTGCCAGAGGAAGCGATAGTAGCCAAGAGAACAAGAACCTTCTATATATTGCTCTTCCAACAGCATCCCAGCTGTGGAGAGCAACTTGAATGATTCAAGTAAGAGGACTGAAGGCCGCCACGCTGACCTTGCCGCTAAGCACTCTCAATTCTTCTTACTTTTCCAATTCTATCCTTAGCCTCTGAAAAGAAATCTATATCCACAAGTATTTACAAACTCTTAGAGCTACACTTCCACCATGACAACAGTGGATCGTAGCTAGGAAAAATAATTAACATGACAATCCTACAATTTTCAAGGCTAATGCAGGCGGAAAATTTTACTGTTCCAAATTTTCAGAATATTTTACAATTCCTGCAGAAAACGCTAGTTCAAAACTATAACTTACCTTGCACAAATGTTTTCATTTCGCTATAGCATTATACTGCCATTGTTTGGGGGAAAAGATATAACTGATTCAATTCCTAACTGTTGTTTCAAAGGTGTATCGTTAAACTGTTTTTTAAAATCAGATACAGAACTAAATGCAAAACCCGCAGAGGCATTTCCTAAACTCAAGAGCTCATGCTTTGTAAACATGAAAGTTCCTGTGTTTTGTGACTTGCAAGCAGGGCCTTCACAGAAATCTGTTCACGTGTGCACTCAAACACACTCTCCAACAGCTGTGGCTTCAATGACTTATCCTCGTCCCATCCTCCTTGACCCCACCTGCTTTAATGATGGCATTCTTAACCAAAGAGCTTTGAGAAACACGAAGGTACTCGGTCTACATGTAAGAGTTCTTTTAGTAACAAACTATTCAGGAAGCCAGAAAGAGAGAAGATCTCCAGGTGATCTGAGAACTGACCCCCAAATCTAGAGCTGTTAGGCAGTTAAGATATTGCAGTTTCTGAAAATATCAAAAATTTTCCTTGCTTCCAATTCACACCGTCCATTTCCCTCACCCTCTGACTACCTCAGCAATGCCCTATGAAGGAATTCAATCACAAAAGTCCCTCGATTTATTTAAGGCCTCTGGGCTACGCTCCTTTCCTACCTCCAACTCTTTCTCCTTCCACTGTTCTTCCCACAAGTATTCTGAGAAGTTGAAAACCATGGAAGAGGCTGACAAACAAAGAGATCACCCCAATCAAGTTAAGCTTTATTCCTTAAAAATAAAGAATGTCACTAATCTCCACAGGACCAAAACATCCCCTGGTTGATTATTTTTTAAGCTTAAACTCTTGAGTTCTTTTAAAAGGAAGTATCAATATCCAACCATAAGATGAACATTTATTATATTCTTAGTTAATCAGAAACATAACTCTAAAAAAGGTATACAATTGAGTTTTTCAGTGTGGTTACTACTTGCCTAATGATACGTGTTTTACCTAGTCTTTTGTTTTTTGATGTATTACTGTTGTAATTGTAAACAGATCGCTGAGGTTTAGAAAATCACTTGAGAATTAATCTATTTAAAATCAAGGCACAGTTTTTAAACATCAGCATTATATACTAGACTATTCCATTGATGGACTTAGACAATTTTAAACTTTTTTAATATAGTAACAAAGTGCTTTTATCTAAAATGCTTTTATTTTTCCTAATCTCGGGAAATTACCTTCTGTTTAAATAATCAGTTTATGGTAAAAATCAAATTTTCACTAAAAGCTTGCAAATACTAACTTGTGCTATCAGAGTAAGTTATCAAAATTATGGGAAACTCTAAATCGGTCAGCTTCATCCGGCAAAGCTAAACTCCATCACCGAGTCAACTACAGATAAATGCAGTTATAAATTTAAGCAGCCCATTTTGCTGTTAACTTTGTAGATGTGCATGTATGTGTGCACAAACATAAATATATATGTATTTAGATATATTTACAAAGTGCTACACTATACTAGTTTAAATATTTATACAGAGATCCCATGCTAGGAAAACAGAATTAAATACAATATCTTGTTCACAGATTTTTGTGACAGCTTTGAAATGAGATACAATGCAGAATTCTCACAGCATTTGTTTTCAAAATTCTATTTCCCAACTGAACTGTTTTTAAAAATATTACAAGAGAGCCCCCTATTGACCAAAAATGTTGGCACGCCAGCAGAATCAGCTAACTACCCCTGACACAGCACGTCCAGCTTGCATGGAATCTTAATACCTGTGTCCAATACATAATATTGAAAAAAGCTTACAGGGGGAGAAAGGAGGTTATCAGGGTATCTGCGATGCGTTATTCTTTAAACACCTGGAAAGGGATTCAGAAACAATGCGATGTATATGGTTTACTACAGTTAGAGACAGGAACGGCTGCTATTTCAATACTTTTTATGTGTCAGATACCACACTACAATGCTTTACATACATTGCCTCATTTAACACAACCGTCTTAGTTCTCTTGTACACTTGGGTGCATCTGAAATGTCAGTTTTCTGCTCCAGTATCTCTTTGTTGGAAAAGATAGGATCTCTGCGCAAAAATGACTTTGGCAGTTAATAGAACCTGATGGAATAAAGGTATCCTTAGTGAAGGATTTTTTAAAACTGCATGACTTTAATATAACTCTTATTTAAATCTGCTAAGTACTAAGATTGATTTTTTACTATTTTTCTAAAAGTAAATCATAAATTTCTTACCATGGACAGTGATGATCCATTCTCCTAACACAGTGGCCACAGCGGCTACAGTGATGGGAACGCTTTGGTCTCATCAAATTACATTTGTTACATAATTCCCAGAACTCCCGTTCTAGAGAAGGAAATTAAAATCCATTTAATAAAGGCAAATGAGTAATGTTGAAATTTAGCAACAGTTTAGATTTTATAGGAAGTCTTCTATATATGTCCAAGAGATTTCTCTTCTTCTACATCTTCACTGTAAAAGAGTTTGCCATAAACATTGCTTCTCTATTCTATGCATGTCTTATTCTACATTTCTAATTTTAAACACTATAGTAGTAAGACACAATAGTCAAACTAGGGGATAGAAAATAATGTATTTGGGTTATGGACATAATTGCTATAAGTAAAATTTAATGAAAAACCCGAAAGCACAACCAAATTATTATATTAAAACAGAATTTTATGTAAACAAATTAATTTCTAGAAATTTTATTAAAGACTCTAAAGAAGAAATAATGCTGAATCCTAGTTTCATTGATTAAGAAGCCAAAATCAATTCTTTAGGGCAACTGGGTGGCTCAGTCGGTTGAGCATCTGCCTTCAGCTCAGGTCATGATCTCAGGGTCCTGGGATTGAGCCCTCATCAGGCTCCCTGCTCAGCGGGGAGTCTGCTTCTCCTCCTCCCCTCCCTCTCCTCCAGCTTGTGCTCACGCATGCTCCCTGTCTCTCGCTCACTTGCTCAAATAAATGAATAAAAGCTTTAAAAAAAATCAATCCTATAAACTCATTAGAAAAACAGAGATAGCATTCCCACCCCCTAACCATTTTATATTTTTAATATCCGTGAATTCATTTGGGAGTGTTTATGGGAGGGTTGGAAAAGGGTTTCAGATGGGTTTAGGAGGTATTAGAATGATTTCAGAAGTAAAGAAGATTACAAGAAAATTATTATTTAATGGAAATAAGGGAGATCTTTACAAAACTCTTACCACCAACTAGCAATTTCCTCTACCTTGTAATTAAAGAGCACACATTTAAGTTTTGTGCTAAAAACATTAAGTTTACAGGAATAAAAAGTCATTTATTTTCATTATAAATTTTTCTAATCAGATCTATAAGAACTATATGAAAGTCATCTACCAAGACAACTGCTTTATTATACAGAATGTATCTACTTAATATTTGTTGAAATGGAATTTTACTTTTACAAAATTCTTAAACCTTCCATCACTTATATTTAAACTACACTCTAACCTCGTTAAAAGCACGGGTATAATAATAGTAACTTAACTCCCACTTTGAGTGAATATTCGTATATGCAAAGTAGGACCCTAGCACTCAGTAGGTGGTCACTAAATGCTTGCTAAAGTATGAATTTTTAGGGGCGCCTGGGTGGCTCAGTCATTAAGCATCGGCCTTCGGCTCAGGGCGTGATCCCAGGGTGCTGGCATCGAGCCCCACATCGAGCCCCACATCAGGCTCCTCCGCTATGAGCCTGCTTCTTCCTCTCCCACCCCCCTGCTTGTGTTCCCTCTCTCGCTGGCTGTCTCTCCGTCAAATAAATAAATAAAATCTTTAAAAAATAAAAATAAAATAAAGTATGAATTTTTAAAAATGAAAGATTCTAGATATAAGTAAAAGAAGAAAACAGTAGGTAGTATTCAATTTTCTAAAAGATAGTAATATCATCAAATTAATTGTTCCAATACTAAAGTTGAGAAATTAACTTTTGCATTTAAAACTTCATTTTTAATTCTTTTTTAAAATTCAATTTAGTTAACATATACTATATTATTAGTTGCAGGGGTAGAATTTAGTGATTCATCAGTTGCACATAACACCCAGTGCTCATTACATCACGTGCCCTCCTTAATGCCCATCAGCCATTTACCCCATCCCCCCACACACCACCCCTCCAGCCACCCTGCTTGTTTCCTAGAGTTAAGATCCTCTTTCATTTCTTACTTACAGTTCTTATTTTAGTAAAAACTT
Organism: Ursus americanus; assembly: GCF_024610735.1. Lineage (NCBI taxonomy): Eukaryota > Metazoa > Chordata > Mammalia > Carnivora > Ursidae > Ursus > Ursus americanus. The sequence goes on along the minus strand of NC_142144.1, from coordinate 51,598,960 downwards.
ATGTGAGAAAGCAACATTAAAGTTTAATTTAGATAGTTAAACTAGTATTATTTAACTGTAACTGAAATGAAAATTCACTTCATATGCAGCACAATATAATGTCACAAGCCGATTACTCTTTTCCCACTTAGCTAGATGCTCCCAAACATCCCAGGGTTAAAACTCTGAATTCACATAGTGCAAGGAATATAGTCAGGAGGCAGACTCCCCCTGATAAACCAATTTTCATTAAAAGACAACAGAAAAACTTTAGTTTTTAAACCAGTGCCTTAAAATATAAATATGGTATATTAATTATTGGTCATCTCAGCATATGATATTCTAGAAAGTAAAATTCTTTATTTCATACTTGAAAGGTTGTGTTTTCAGAAAAGATTGGCTATAGTGAAAGAAAGCCTGTAATTGTGAAGTCTAGACCACAGGGTGGCAAACTACAGTCCACAGGCAAATCCAGGACACCACCTGATTTCACGAGCTAAGAATTGTTTTTACAATTTTCAACGACTGAAAATAAGAAGAATGCGTGATATGTAAAAATCTTGAAATTCAAATTCCAGTGTCCATACATAAAGTTTTATTTGAACACAGTTCAAATGAACACCCATTCATTTAGGTTTTATCTATGGCTGCTTTTGGGCTGCAATGGCAGAGCTAAGGGGCTGTTGCAGAGACTGTATGGTCTATAAACTTAAAATATTTACCATCTGGACCTGTACAGTAAAGAAGAGTTTGCAAATCTATGGTCTGGATGATAAATTTCTTTAAAGAAAGAGCTTGAGCCATTCCATTGGCTAAATTTAAGATACTATACAAGTATCTAAAATGGCTTTGAAAACTTACATTTTCACACACACACACACACACACACACACACACACACACTATGCGTTTAGAGAACAAAGAAAACAATCACTATTTTAAAAACCTAGAAATTTAATTAAAGTATCATCTATGTTTTTGCCTCATACAGCAAGAAAAAAAAATCCATCCGTCTTAACCTACCCTACATATCTAGAAACCATTTCCTGCTCTTCTCCCTTTCCTTCTTTAGGTTTATTCATTCCAAATGTGACCTTGGTGACTGACATATTCTGATATCTGAAGACTTTTGTACTAGCCATCTAATATAAAATAAAAGCCCGTGGGGAAAAAATTGGAAGGCAAAATACCATCTGTAAGTGATGGAAATAAAAATTTTAAATTAAAAAAAAAAAAAAAAGCCCATGGGAGAGAGAATTCAATTGCTAATTTATGATAGCTATAGAAAAATCGACAACTGACCTTTTTTAAAGGAAAGAAAAATTTTAAAGGAAAGAAAAATTGAAAAGTGACTTTTTTAAAAAAAAAATCAAAACATAAAACAAATCAAAGAAAAGAAGACAAACCCCATAAATGACTGAGTAAACCTAAGTAAAGAACCTACGTAAACAGTATCGCACTGCGTAGCGTGGATTCTCTCAACGCTGTAAATGCGTGAGTAAATATAAAGCAAGATTTGGTTTTGTTGTATTTATCCGTCAGAAAGGAATCACCTTCTATTGAAGACTTTTAAAAAACTTACGTATTAGGCCCTCTCGATTACTGTATTTCAAACCACAAAATAATGTTTTAGGGAGGAAAATATAACTGGAAACTATGAAAATCAATACAACGGTTGGCTCTTCACAGAGGTTCCCCGGCAGAATCACTTGCCAATGTAGAAAATAAATGGCAGTAAGTCTCTGACAGATCTCCTTTAAAAAGCAATATAAGAAATGGGGAGGGGAGCAAAACTACAAGTGAAAACATGACCCTGAGCATGAATGGCACATGTCCCTACCACTTGGGGTACAATTTCAAGGGACATTATCACACAAATTTTAAATATGTTATATTTTTTTAAAACTTGGAATGCTCTCCAACAGGGTGACTCTACTCAAAGTGGCTCTGATGATGACAAAAACACTGAAGTCAAACATGTAAGTTAAGAGCTTGATGATGAAAATGCTCTAGAGGCGCCTGGGTGGCTCAGTCAGTTAAGCGTCTGCCTTCGCCTCGGGGTCATACATGATCCCATCCCGGGGACCTGGGATCCAGTCCTGCGTCACATCGGGCTCTCAGCTCAGTGGGGAGCCTGATTCTCCCTCTGCCTGTCAGTCCCCCTGCTTGTGCTCTCTCTCTCTCTAATAAATAAATAAAATCTTTAAAAAAAAAAAAAAGAAAATGTTCTAAAACTGATTGTGGTGGGACGCCTGGCTGGCTCAGTCAGTAGAGCATGCAACTCTTATCTCTGGGTTATGAGTCGAGCCCCACGATGGACTTAGAGATTACATACATACATACATACATAAAATTGATTGTGGTAATGGCTGCACAACTCTGTGGCCATACTAAAAGCCACTAAATTGTACATCTGAAATGGGTGAATCATATGGCATGTGAATTATACTCAATAAAGCTGTTTTTTTTAAAGGTAAGAGATTGAACGAAATCATTTCACAAAACTTTAAAATGACATAAAGTAATATTTCTATATTTTAAACATGCATGGGATTAATTTGAATAATATAAATAGACATTTAAAGATTTCATTTGACTATTTCATCTACATCCCCAAAAAGTTTATAAAAATCATTCTGGGGATCTTTGTGTGGGACAATGGAACATTCTCTTACAGTCAAACTGCCTCATATATTTGGCAGGTCACATAGATACTAAATTTATTCTATTTTTTTAAAAGTCATGTAAAATACTTCACAGTAATTCAATTAAAACTTAGTTAAAATCAAAAGTATTAGGGCTTAACTTTCCTTTTCTAAAGAATTCAATTATATGAAACTACTCAACCTTAAAACAATGATGAATAAATGTCATTTTTTATAGCCCCAACTCTCTAGTCATGCTATGTTATTTTTTCCACTGTTAATATTTTTTTTTTTTTACTAAGTTAAAAGCATATTTACAAAATAACCAGGAAATCAGCACCACGAGGCATATGATGACTTCAATCTTCCCCAGAATCAAAGCAAAGGTGAATAAAGGGCTAAAATAATTAATCTCTACATAGATACGTGGTAAAAAAGACGACGGAGACTGGTATTTGGGTGTCACAGCAGCTCTGTAACAACCTGCTCTGTGACCTACAGAGGACAATCTACACTTGATTATTCAGTCTACCTACTTCATGCAATTACCATGAGGATCAAATGATAGGACACAGTAAAAGACTTTGGAAACATTAAAATACAATACATGAATGTATTTTTTTTTTCAATTGGGCAAAATGTAAGTCTTCAGGATCGGTGAAGAAAACTAGACCAAATGTAAACTGAGATCAGAAAGAATGTAGACATGCAAACAGCAGCAAGACAGCATGGAGTCCTCTATCACTAGGGTCTAATAAGCTAAAGGTAACATGGTAGATTCAATTAGGCCTACAGACATAATTTGTTTAGTATTCATTTAAAACCAATGTTCTTAAAATTTCTAGTTAGTTGTTCATTTTTTTAAATCATAAAATTTCTCTTAAAAACTGCAATTCTCTGTTTTCTCTTTAAAAATGTAAAATTTATGAATACCGGGCCTACGTGACAATTTCACTGTAGCTGCTGCCTTTGGATATGAGATTTTCAATACGAAGTAGTTCTTTCTTGGCCCCTTTCACCGATCTGCAGTATCTGATACACGTAGGCATTTGAGTGTTTGACCACTACAAACTAAAGATTTTGCCAGAAATGGGTCCTGCTTTTTAATGTGTACATCATTAGTTTTTGATGTTCAATGATTCATTAGTTGCATATGACGTCCAGTGCTCATCACAATGCGGCTCTGAGTTAGGAAAAGCTTGCTTCTCTAATTTTCTGGAAACACCGGGCTTTAGCGTTGAAGGAGGCAATACATTTATTTATCAATGTGTTAGAGAGCCTTTCTTTGGGTTAGGCTAGTTGAGAAAAGAGATTCGGTACAAATTGCAGACTGCCACCCTCCCTGCCTAAACACACACAAAAACTGACAGCGATATCGCTTCTTTAAGTGAACAGAAATGAAATACTCGACACAGTTCTCAGAAACTTCTACAGTCACGTAAACATCAGTGTCATATCATTCCCGTTTAATCATTAAGCTTGCAAGGCTACGTGTGTCCCTAAATGATGGGTCTCAAAAAACAACATTCAGGAACTCAAGGGAGGCTCCCTAAGTGACTTGCCACTAACCTAATTTCAGAAGGAATTAATAGGTTCCCCAATTATTTACGCACTGCAATCACCTGGGATCTTTGAAAAATGCTGATATCTGGCTCCTACCTCCATACATTATGATTTAACTAATACGAGCTCGGGATCAGGACACTGAGATTTTTAAAAGCTCCGTTGTGACTCTACTGTCAGCAAGGCTGGAAAGCACTGAAGGACTATAGAAAATATTCTGGTTCTCTAATGTCCAACAAAGTCATAGAAATGTCTCCTTAGAAGAAAGTACAGAGAGTTCTCAAAGCTTACAGAGCAAATGATCAAAAAGTGAAACTGAGGAAAGAGGGCTCCTGAGGTTTATTATACCTGGCATGTAGCAAGTAATTCGTTTTCAATTCATTTGTGTGGTTCAAATGGTTATTACACAACAAGGTGACACCAAATTACCTTCAACTGACACTAGAATAAAAAGCTTTCCAATTTTTCACTGAACTGTTAAAACCAGGAAAAATACAGGCAACAGTATCATTATACTACAAATATTTACTCTAAGCAATATTCTATTTATAATATTGCGAAGAGAGGGACACCATCAAAAAGATTCCTTTATTAAATAAAAATATATCAGGTAAATTATGTATCATTCACCAAGCATTTACCCAGCATCTACTAAGTGACAGAGACGGGCACTAAGGACATAGCACTGAACAAACAAAGAAAACAAAACAAAAAATCTACACGCTCAGAGGCTATATAGGTCTAGAGTGGGAGACGAGAAAAACAAATAAGAGAACTACAAAGAAGACGCAGGGAGTGGGGGACACCGGGAGTCGGCTGGGATTTGCAATTTCAAATAAAGGAGTTTAGATGGGAAACGCTGGAAAAAAGACTTGAGAGTGGTGTTAGAGGACATATGAAGTGAATACACGCTAACAGCTATAAAACACATTCAAAAAGGCAATAATGCCGGCAGAGCAAAAGCGATCAGTCTGAAGAGTGCCATACCTCCATGTGGAATCTTAGGGTTCTCGGGGAGTCTTCCTGGGTCAGTAAATGAGGCCCTCACTAAAGCAACCAGACAAAATATGGCAATGCCATAGAATACTTTGAAATAAATAAGAAAGTTAAGTAAATAAAGTTAGTCATTTATTCTTCGAAACATTTTATCAAGAAGCATACTGAAAGTTTAAGTGCACGTTTTAATTAATGCCATCAGAATAATTTTCAAAACTAAAATGGAAAAATCAAATGATTAAATAAAATAATATTCATTTCATTCATCAAATAATACTACCAAGAGGACTGTCTTGTACATATTAAATTTAAATATTTTTCTGCATAACAACTGATAAGCTTGTTATAAATCAGATTTTTTAATTACCAGAGATTCCTTGTCAATAATGGCATAAATGAATGGGCTCCCTTCTAATTACTACATGTACTATATTTGATGAATCAAAGCAGCATTTTAAAACCCATCCTACAATTAAACTTTTTCATTACCTCTAATTGGCTATCTTCAAAATTACTTTGAGTTAGAGATATTCAATTGCTCCTTTTAATAGATCTTAAGATATTGATGTAATGTGAAAATAACCTAGACATTTTGAGTTTTTAAAAGAATAACTAGAAAAATAACAGTAAGGAAAAATAGATTTCATTACAATTCTACCTTTTCAATGAATAAAAAAAATAGGCATTTGGCGGGGGAGGGGGAAGGCCCTGCACCAGTAGTAGGAAACTCAGTTTGAGTGCTAACTCCAGGACTGACTCCATGGTACTGGTCAGTTTTATCACTTGTGTAACAGAGATTATATTTCCCATGGCACCTATGAGGCCAAAGTGACACAATGTACAAGGAAACTATAAATGCCATGTAAGTGCAAAATGTATCATTTCAACCCCATTCTTTAATCATGAGCAAGCCATCACCAAATGAATTACAGCAGAAAATAATTATCCAGAAGCTCAAAGTGTTATCATAATCAACATCATAATCAATAATTTCTGTATCATGAAATTCTCATTTATCAGTAATGGATATCATCTTCATTCTTAAAACTCCCTCTGTGTTTGAAATGAGTACATAATAGAAACATTAAAAATACACACAGACACACACAAAATAGCACTCCCCTGCCAGCTGCAATTTAAACAAAATGACCTGCATATATTTTGCAGAGTTAGATATGGAGATATCACATTTACCCAACCCTGCAAAATCTACAAAAGCCAGTGTCTTTTTTACAACTTCCATAATTTGGTAAGTAACTTAATATTAATAGCGCTATTAAAAGAAAGGTTATCATAGTGATACTATACTCCAAAAATATTCACAATGAAAAAACTAATTATATAAAGAAATAAAGATCAGAAACTTACTTATTATTAATATGCCTGGAATATGTCCTTCTTCATAGTGAGGAAAGAGGACAATTTTGGGAATTAAAACAATATTGTATAACCAGACAAAGACAATCAAACCCATGCAGCACCAACCATGTGGGTCAACAACAAAGTGAATCCGGAGACCCATTTTGCAGTCCTACAACTGCGTGCCAACCCACAGGAAAGGCGGTCCTAGGGAGAGGTGACAAAGAAAAAAATTACTTACATAGAAAAAATTATTTGACTAAGAACTACATTGCTGGCAACTATAAAATGACACCGAGTTTTCTGTGTATATTTTTGACAAAATGAAACACATTGGAAAACAAAGAGAAGTTTCAGGATATTCAAATTTCATCGTAAGCTTCAAATAATTTAATTTCAACTTTTACTATGAATTGCTATCACAGAGGATAAACTGGCAATAGCTTCTGAAGCTAAACACAAGTCTGTCCTTAACCTAGCAATTCCATGCGTAAACCCAAGAGAAATGAGACACATATCAAAAGATATGTACAAAATTTTTTAGTAGTTTTAATCATTAGACTGATGGTCATACAAGTCAAAACAGTTGTCCTCTTGTGGTGGAAGGGGTGCTTATTAACTACAAAAGGACATAAGGGAAACTTTGAGGGGCTAGAATTGTTCTATATCTTGACCTGGGTGATGCTTCATGGGTGGACACATATGTAAAAATTACTGCGCTGCGCACTAAGATTTGTGTGATTTATTTTAATTTTAAACCACAATATGATGCCTCAACAATCATTTTGAAAAATTATAATACAAAGCAGAAAGTAATCACAAATTGCCAAAAATATTTAAATTCACAGAACGAAGCCCAGCTAATCTTACTACTATCAATTCAAGAAGACTCCTGTTTAAATGGGGCTTTTTTCATATGAGTGTTAACAAAATGACAATCGACCTCCCAGTGAGACACTTAAAGTTGATACATCTATATTTATAGTACCAAAAAAAGTGATTTGAAATATATGCCTACCTTAGTAGATAAAATTTATAAGACTTAAACAGGAAATTACTCTATAGGTCAAGGGGGCACCTTTTACATAAAATACAATGGAATTATACAGTAATAAACTAGGACAGTGTTTCTCAAACCTGTAAGCAAACCACAATCAACTGAGGAGCTTTTTAAAAATACTTATTCCCAGGCCCCATTTCAGATCTATTGAATCATACCTCTTTATGGAGTAAAAGCTCAAAAACCAATAAAATGTTTTAAAATGTTCCCCAGGTGTCTCTGATAGAGCTGACTGGTATCTAGAAACCACTGATCCAAAAGCTTCCCTAAGACTTCAATGTTAGTGCAATGAGTTGAACTCAGTTCAACAAATTTATTCTTGGAGCCACCACAACATACCAGTTATTACAGATACAATGATGAATGAGATGTGGTCTTTGCTTAAAGTAATTAACAGTCTACTGAGGAAAAGAGTCAGAAAAATGGGTTTAATACAACATGTTAAGTTCCAGAGATGTGGACAAGATGTCACCAGAGGCATGGAGGATGGGGACTAGTTAATTAGGGCAAGACTTCTTGTAGATTGTGAAATCTGAGTTCAGCTTTAAAAGAAGGGTAAAAGTCATGGGGCGCCTGGGTGGCACAGCGGTTAAGCGTCTGCCTTCGGCTCAGGGCGTGATCCCGGCGTTATGGGATCGAGCCCCACATCAGGCTCCTCTGCTATGAGCCTGCTTCTTCCTCTCCCACTCCCCCTGCTTGTGTTCCCTCCTCGCTGGCTGTCTCTCTGTCGTATAAATAAATAAAATCTTTAAAAAAAAAAAAAAAAAAAAAAAAAAAAGAAGGGTAAAAGTCATCCAAGCAAAGAAAAGTGACAACAATACTGCAAGCAGAAAGAAGAAAAGGAGGTATACAAGAGTAAAAGTTGTAGGAGGTATGACAAATTGCCATCACATGTCATAAAGCTTGCAGTGGAGAGTGAGGGGTGAGAAATAAGGGGCTACGTCATGAAAGACCCAAAGATGCCATGTTAGAATGCTAAGACTTCATTCTTAGGCGTTGGAAAGCTACTGACGCAGGAAGTTAACATAATGAGGTTTATACTTTAAATAAAGTATTGAAGCTCTGGTGTCAAGGACAAAATTAAAGATCAGTTAGGCTAAGGAAAGACAAAAGCCAAAATTACGTTTGGAGAGGAGATCAACTGAGGAAATAGTTACAATCAAACCAGGAGGTTTTACTAATTGACTGGATATTAGGGGTTACAGAGGAAAGAGTCAAGAATGACTCCCAGATTTCCATCTTCTATTCCTTACTATCATCAGTTGGAGAGCCTCAGGGTCCCCATCCTTTAGAGGCCTTGCCAATGTTCTTTAAAGCTACAAAGCTACGGGAACAAAGATAAAAGGACCAAAGATTTAGGATTAGCTGATTTTAAAGTAATACCCTGATCCTATCATCCTTAGAACATGCAAATACTGGAGCAGCAGGAAAAAAAAGGCACGAACTCAAATGCAACACTACCCAACTGTTTAAATCAGATATGGTCTAAATAGCGCCTAGGCCTTTAAAAAAGTAAAAGCTGAACTTCATTACCTTTTAATTAGAAAATTAAAAGACCTATCAGTATCATTAAAGTGAGGAAAGTCACAGAGGATAAAGTATGCCATTTAATTGACTGGGTATCATTGTTTTAAAAACTAAAGGAGCTCAAATACAAATGAGAAGCTGTCTACAGAGCTAAAATGAGAAACATTAAAAAGAATGTTTATTTTTACATTCTTGCCAACCATCAAGTGCCAAAAGGAATGACAGAAGGCTCTGTCTCTCAACATGTTCAATATTATTCACTTCATGTACCTTCTTTCTTGTAATGTTTCCGTTCCAGTCAGGACTGAAAAACAGACTATGAATTCCAATCATCACAGAGAACAGAGTGATTTCATTACTTATTTCTGAATTTATTAATATTAGAAACAGAAGAGCATACAAGCCAGCAAAACAAGCAGCAGAATTATCAAACACTCGTTCATGTTTTTGAGCTCTGTGTGTCTTCCCCTCCACCGGAGAATACCAAGTTTTTCTCAGGAGACGCCCGACAACGGAAAATACTAGATACTGCAAAGTACAGTTAAGGGTGTCCGATTTTCCTGCACGCAAGCATACACAGACAACAAGCTCTAAAAGAGCGAGCATCCCAAGGAAGAGCAAGCAGCGAGTAGAAAAATAAAACAATGAATAAATAAGATGTTGAATTGTTTTTTAAATACCTGATGAGTGAAAATTAGTGCCACATAAGCTTTACAGCTAGATTGCAGAGAAGCCAACAGTAGTCTTCTACGCGCTCCAAATCAGATTACAACCAGAAACACGTAACTGGTAAACTTGTAGGGTCACTCCACTCAGTTAATATCCGCCAGGCGTGGCTTACGGCGGAACAGAAACTATTACACATCCCGAACCACAACCAAGCTGAACACAGTGCTGCTACTCGGTCTTAAGGGTGGCATTTGGAAAATACTTTCATTAGCCAGAGATTCTAACATGCTAATTTGTATATTAAAGGTGAGCTCATCGCTCAAACTTTGATGTGACTAGTGGACATACTGGTACTTCCACATTTTTGAAGATTGCTATCCGGTAACTACTAGAGTGCTGTGACTAACCTCATGAACGATGTAAATTACTACCGCACCAACTTTTTTTTTAAAGATATTATAATTCAACTCTAATAAACTAGACCTCATAAATATTTATGATGTCCAAACTATTCTAGGAGGAAACCACCTTTCCTTTCTTGCCTTTTTAGGCCACTAAATTTTACCATGTATTTTCCTCAGGAAGAATACTCGAATCACTACGAAAAGAAAGGGATGAAAACTATTACAGGACGGAAAACTGTACCATCAAAATGCAGATTTTAGAAAATGATAAAAATTAGCCAAGATAATTCTCAAGAAATCTAGCCAAATGTTCTCTCTAAACTTACAGTTTTATATGCCTCTCCACCTCAGCCAGTGGTCTTATGAATGCTCCATGAATATGAAAAAAATATTCCCTCTCTCATTCCTCCTATCTGAAATGCCCCTATCATTTTCCTTACTCTATTTAAATTCAATTCATACTTCAAGGTCAATTTGATTCTCACTCTCCAGATGAAATTTTTTCTGCCTCCTCAGTTCACAGTGATTTTCCTCTTCAACGTTCCAAATACAAAGCAAAACCAGTGCAAGAAAATAGCAAATGGTTTTATCTCGAAATGAGGAAGACCTTCACAAACAAGACCGTAAAAAGGTTAAAATTTCTGAAGCCTAAAACGCACCAAAGTTAAAAGACAAAGTAACCCTTTTAAAAAACATTACGACATATGGTAAGAGGCATACAAAGTAAATACAGAGAAGCAATTCACAAAGAAAAAAACATTAATGGCTAATCATTACTGATTAGGAAAATGTGAAATAACTAGGTATGTTTTTTCATCCTTTATATTCACAAAATTTTAGAAAGACAGATGATTATCCAGTGATGAGAAAGCATGGAGAAAAAGACACTCTCAACCATTACTGCTATGCATGTAAACTGATACAATCATCTCTAGAGGACAGCGTAGCGGTATCTATTAAAAAGTCAAACTCTTTGACCCAGCAGTTTTATCTCTAGTAAGAGCTACCAAAGTACTCATTAGAGCGTAAAGGTACATATACATTCATGGTGTTCCACACAGTGCTTTTTGTAATTGTAAAAACTGGGCACAACATCAATGTTCATGAAGAGGGAGGGGAATGATCAAATAAATTATGAGACATCCAAGGTGTAGAGTTATTTCCAAGCTACTGCAATTAAAAAGAAGGAAGGAAGGAAGGAAGGAAGGAAGGAAGGAAGGAAGGAAGGAAGGAAGGAAGGGAAGGACGGGAAGGAAGGGAAGGACGGGAAGGAAGGGAAGGAAGGGAAGGAAGGAAAGGAAGGGAAGGAAGGGAAGGGAAGGTAGGTAGATCTAGATCTGCATATGGCTACCCACACATAGTGTTGAATGAAAGAAAGGAGGTTATGAGAAAAAGCTTAACAGTGGTTTCCTGGAGGAGAGGAAGATAATGAGAGACTAGGAAAAGGTATAAGGGAACACTCTGGTTCCCTCATAAAGATCTCTATCTAGGTGGGAGTTTGAGACACACAGGTTGCGAATTTGTCAAAAGTCAGCAAATGTACACTGAAGAATGGTGCATTTCATGGTATGTAAATTGACCTTTTAAAAAACCCTATAAACCAACATTGAACTCTAGTTAATGATATGTAGGCTGAAGTACTAGGGCGGGGCGGAAGGAGGAAATGTACTGATGTCTGCAATTTACTATGAAATGGATCCAAAAAAAATAAAGTGGACTGACGGATGGACAGAGAGATGGATGCGCACGTGCTGAAGTTTACTAAAATATTAGTTGTAGAATCTAGGTGATAGGTATTCAGATGTTACACCATCAAATTTTTTTCAACTCTTCTGTTTACAATTTTTCATAATTAAATGCTGGAGGGGAAAGCAAATTACAGAAAAGTTTGTATAACATGATCCTTTTTTTGTTAAAAAATACATATAAATAATTTCAATATATGTACAGGAAAAAAGTATAGAAGAAAACATATCGATCGAACTGTTAACACTAGTGGTTATCACTGGGCTGAGGAAGGACAGAGCAGTGAGAAAGAAAGCTTTCACATTTCATGTATGGATTATGTGTTCTTCTAGTTTTATTAATAAACATATGTACTTCAAGTTCTTTTCAACCAACTGAAAAATAAAGATTGCCCAGGGGTTCTGATTAGACACTTCAACCTTGTACACAAGGTATTTAATTTAAGCTCTCCTTATCACTATATTTATTACCCTAATATTAAGTGCTTTTAAAACTAATATTTTTTAAAATGCAGTATAGCAGCATCAGCTGTAAAGTCATATCAGATTTGTGTTTCTGAAATTCATATTACTCAGATTACTTTTCTCTATGGAAAAAGAAATTTCTTATTTAAGAAAATATCTAGTTAATATTTAATATGAAAAATTTTAAATAAACATAGTGTAACTACAATTACCTTTTCTTGCAAATGAATAATTGTTTAGTGCATCTAAAAATAAGACTTTAAGGACACTATGCCAAATAATACAGAAACATATTCCCACGTAAAATTAAATGTAGACTTACCACTTGCAAATTCACCAAGATGTGTTGTAATTTTTCTGGTGCTTGCATTTAGAGGTTTTATCTTGATTCATTCCTTTTTTAATTACATCCCAACAAATGGATCTCTCCTCAATAACAGTTCTCCATGAGAATCTATTAATGGTTTAACAAATAATGATCTCTTACAAAGATAAAAATTGTAAGCCACTAAATATTGTGAAAATGTCAATTACAAAAGTTTTAAATTCAAAAATAAGATGACTCAACTCTACCTGATTTTGTTTTCATATCCTACCTCATCCCCCCAAAATCTGCATTTGATTATCATTACACAGGAAAGTTCTCTCTTTTGAAACCACCCAGTTCCCATAAAATCAAATTAGTATTGTGTGTCCAACATTTGGGCTTCATCAAACTTCCTGACCACAAATCACAAAATGACAACAGATTCTGAGATCACTGATGAAACAAAATGCAATGTAATGTCTATCAAGATGTGAGGCTGGAACTATCCAATCACAACTGATAAACATAAACTAAAGAGTTTAAAATAGAAGCAAGTTTTAGTTTAAAATGTTTTAAGGAAAAAAGCTATCCTCGAGTTATGAACCATAAAGAGAATCAACCATAAGAGTTAGTTTCTACAGTTCAAGCTTAAACAATAATACTGTAAAGAGTTCTAGATAACACACATACACCTATTCAGTATTTTATGAATTCAATTAACATCTATTATGTTAATTATTATGCACAGGATACAGATAAAAAAGAGATGGGCCCCATCCTCAGGGAAGACAGACTAGTAAACAGACCAGATCAATACTTTGTAGACAAGGTGACACAGAGGGCAAGACAGCAGGAACACATCTCATATTGGAAGGGTATTGGCTCATGGAACTTTTTTCAGTTTTGGGAGTATTTATGTGCATACTAGGTTGTAGTACAAAAGGTTATTTCTGTGGTGAGTTGCCAATGGGAAAAGGTTTCTGGAAAGAGTGAAACCTGTGAAATAGCTTGTCAAAGAATGTAGGCTCTTCTGAAAAGGGACCGAAAGAAGCCAAAGTATAGAAGCAGGCTGAGAAAACCTAAGTAGACCAAGATGACTACAGTCATTGCATAGGGAAGAATGGGGTAAAACATGTTTAACCCTTTTGAGCTTACCTGTAAGAAATATATTTCGTAACATTACCAGTACGCACAGAAATACATGACATGAGAATGCTTTATACTCATTAAATGAAATATATAATTGAAAAAGTTTAATGAAATATTTGCCCTTACTACGTGGGATGTACCGTGATACTGTTATTCTATTTTAACCTAGTTCATTTTAATAAAATTATATAATGTTGGTCACAGCCCACTAAAGGGATTTCTTGACGCACAAGAAATGAGTGATCTAAGAGCAAAAAACACTGTTAAACCACGCTGAGTCTGGACTTTGCAATGAACACAGTGGGAAACCACTGCAGGATTTTAGGCAGAAGAACGCCATGATGAAGTTCACATTTTGGAAAGAACAGCAACACTGTGAAGGATGGACTTGGGTGGATGGATAAAGCTCCAAAACTGACTACATAAAATAAGCCAGGCTTACTGCTTACCCAGGTGAGAAATGAGAGCACGTGGGAAGGCCAAAACAGCGGTGACTTGTAAGGGGAATGTGGGGGAGCAGGCATAAAGAAGGAATACTTAGGATAGGACACATGCTGGAAAGGGGCAGATTAAGAATTTGATGAGAAAAACTGACAGGACTTGGTGATCAATTGGAAGCAAAGGGCAGACTATAGGTTTTTGGCTTACGGACCACGTGAAGGGTGGTATCATTCTCCAAGACAGGAAATGAAGGACAAGTTGCAAGTTTCTTAAGCATACTGCTTACCACAGCAAAAGGAAAGTATTACATACGGAGGATGTGAGAAATATATAAAAATCATTAGCATTACACTTCCATTCCCCTTATAGACTTTTTTTTATTAAAGACTTTATTTATTTATTCGACAGAGATAGAGACAGCCAGCGAGAGAGGGAACACAGCAGGGGGAGTGGGAGAGGAAGAAGCAGGCTCATAGCAGAGGAGCCTGATGTGGGGCTCGATCCCATAACGCCGGGATCACGCCCTGAGCCGAAGGCAGACGCCCAACCGCTGTGCCACCCAGGCGCCCCCCCCCCCCTATAGACTTTTTAAACTGTATTTTCTCCTAGCATCAATTTTTCTATGGCCAGGACTGTTAGCTTGTCAAATATGATTTGTTTCTACTCTAACTTTCTAAGCCAATTTAGCGTGCTTTCCTTGCCTGCACCTTTGATTTTTTAGAGACAAAATATGGAATGACAAAGTAGAGGAGCTGCTCCTCTAATAGCGAATGAATGAATTCATCTTCTTCTAGAAAAAAATCGCAAGCAGAATTAAATGTGGTACAACAAAATGTCTGAGACATGGCCAAAGTCAATAATGCCTCTACGGCTATGACTCCAGGGTGGCTTCCTAAGGTTTCAGCAAAACAGCACTTCCTGTCAGTATTATTAGGTAATAGCCCAAGTCAAACCTCTATGAGTCAAACCCCCGTCACTCACTGGCTTAGACTCATGGAAAACTCCTACTTCACATTTTCAGCTATTAGAGCTACACTGTACCATAGCATTCACAATGGGATGACCATTTTACCTAAGTCAGCAGCATCACCGACATCATGGAATCAAATCTCACCTGTGAGGTACAGAAACAATGCTAGGCTTAAAAGTCCATGTAATCTCGGGATAACAAAGAATATCCCAAAGTTTCATAACTACAAAAGGTCATTAAACATTTTTAACATTGGTATGTCTGAAAGAATACAATAAAAAATTCACAAGGCAAACCAAAAAAAAATAATAATAATAATTCCCACAGAAAGTTCCCAAAATGGGTTAATATACGGATATTGTAAGATGAAGTTACAACTATATGCTTTTAAACATATTTACATAGATATTTAACTTCTGATGTTATCTACTTTGGAAATTGGCCAAGATAAATAATTCTACCTAAAATATCAAGCTACAGGGGCACCTGGGTGGCTCAGACGGTTAGGCAGTATGACTCTTGATTTTTGGCTCAGGTCATGATCTCAGGGTCCTAGGACAGGCCCCAAGTCTGGTTCTGCGCTCTCTCTGCCCCTCCCCTTGCTCCTGCTCTTTCTCTCTCTCTCTCTCCAAAATAAGTAAATAAATCATTAAATATATACATATATATATAAATTATAAAAAATTAAAAAATACATCAGGCTATAGCTGTCTCTAATAATTAGCCAAGGGGTTAATTCAATTTTTTAAAATATCACATAGGTATTCATTTTATTTCAACAGAGTAGGAAATTAATCCTGTGGGGATATGAAAAAGAGAGCCACATTCAAATTATGACACAGCCTCCAAGCTGCCGTTTCTTTTCAGGCTTCCGTTTAGCCATCTGTAAAATGGTGATAAAAATAACTCATGGAATTGTTGTCATGCTTAAATGAGAAACTGCCTGATAAATGAAAAGCAACTCCCAAAATAGTAACTTTAAAGGGGAGTGGGAGATAGAAGAGGAAGAGAGACAAAGGTAAAGTTTTACTTCTAGTCCTGCAACCTCCAGAACCAAACAATGTTTCTGGGTCCCTATCTTTAAAGTCGTGATACAATTTAACCATACCCCAGCTCTACTTCCTCTAACACTAAAGCCTGAGAACACTTGTCAGGGCCGAGAAACCTCCCACAGCCCAGCCTTTCAGCTGCTATCATACTATGAGCATAGAGGGAAGTTTTATTTCCACGTGTTGGCATGGGGTCTCTTCAAGCAGAAAACTAAAAATAGAGATTTGATCTAAAATAGAGGGACTGAACTAAAACCTATAAACCAAAATCTTTCAAGGAAAAGCAGAAGGGCTGGTAAGTTAAGGACTAAAACATGGGAGCAAATCAGGACCTGATTTCAGAAACTAATGAAGAAAGCACAATTAAAGTAGGGAATTTTGACTCAATGCTGAGTTCACCAGGAAGACTTTCTGAAAATGTGGGTGGGCGAAGTGTCAAAGCAGAACACACCTGCACCAGCAATGGTTTCAAGAAGCCACTTCTAGAACGAGTCCTTAAATCGCTACATTCTAGGCAAAACTGAACATAAGCCATTGCTCCTGTGTAACTGCTTCATGAGTGAAAAATAAATGTAAATTAATACCTCTATTAAAAATATTGCCCTGCAGTGACACAATTCATCGGAATTCCCTAACAGAAAGTAAAAATAGCTTGGAAGGTGTGGTATGATATGAATTAAAGATACCAAATACTGCTTCAGTCAGTATAAAATGTCTATGGGGGAATCTTCACTTAGGAGGGCAGGAAGAGGGTCAGGAAAGGCGAGAAGAACTAAGGGTGAATGTAGAGTAGGGACAGAAGATAACCTTTGCTTCAAACACAGCACACAGATAAAGTAAAAGCCAGAAATGAAGAGGCTCTGGTGTTTCCTGGACATGAACCTGACACGTTCCTCCAAGGGAAAAGGAAACTAGCCACCTAGCGCTACTACCCACTCCACCAAGACAAACTGGAAAAAAACCAAACCTAAATCAGATTCCCTTCACACCGGCTTTACCAAAGCAGGTGCAGTTAGAAACAGTAATACTAAAAGAAACCATCACTCCTTACTTGCTTGAAACTGAAAATCCTGCAGTAGGTAAAGTTATTCGTTCCATAATTATGGATAAAAGGCGTCAAATCGGAAGCCTGGCTGAGATCACACTTGAGCCTGTTACAGTTAGACCTAACATAAAACTAATCGGTGCGTGGCAAAATACTGTGTTTACCTGACCTGCCCTTTTGTGGAAGCGGCAACAGGTGATGAAGACAGCAGATACCTAGCCAGCCTCTTAAATGGCAGGAGGTTAGTCCACCTACAAGATAAAGCACGGGGCAAGGGGAGGCCTAAAAGGCAGAAGAGCAACTTTGAAAATGTCATGTCTTTTCCCTAGGGTACATCAAAAGAGGGAAATAAATAAACTACCGTCACCCTAAGATCTTTTTGGCGAGGCAGCTACCCATGAGAGCAGTGCTACTCCACATTTGTGAATAACTAGGTTTATTCAATTTACCCATGATTCTTAACCAAAAAAGTCACTATGCTGACGACATCAAAAGAAACTGGTTTTTTTCCCATTTATTCTTGTCTTTTACCTGTATTTTTCACTGATACAAATATTTCAAACATTTTCAACTTTAATAAGAGCTGTAAGTGCACTGATTATTCTCCTAGATCTTAAAATGCCATTTATATTTAGTGCACTTGAAAAATTGAATCTGAGCCCTAATGTTTTATAAAGCAATATAAAATTCTTTCATGCCTTAATATAAAAGTAAAACTGAGCTTAGGGAAAACTCCCTGGTAATAAAAACAGCTTTTCCTCTGCCTTCCCTGTTACACCTATTAATACTGATCCTACCATGATGTAGCCTTCTACGCTGAAAAAGACTGTATTGACTCACGCTCAGTTACAATCCCAGAAAAAAAGCTCCAGGGAGACAATACTAGACTTCTCAATTAGTTTCTTCACTAATACGTGGCATTATTCTATCCATGCACTTTTCCACAGGTTCTGAATCAGTCCCTACGAATTTAAGAAATCAGGCAGTGGGCAAATAAGTAAAAATCTTATGATTCACACTGATCACTTCTCTAGAATCTACTTATTAGGCTGATGGTTACATGTGTGCATTTTAAAATACCTACATTTCTCGTATTAAATAAAACCCCCTAGAGATAGGCAGTGTGACACGGTTACCGGCATTTTATTTAAAATATGCTCTATTTCATTTATTCCAACTACAGCGTCTAAAGTATTTTACATTTAACAGAAATCACCACGGTTTGAAAGAATTCAAAATGAGGAATTCTACACCAAGTACTATTCCAAAAGTATAGAAATACACATTTTTTAGTTATATTTTGATATCATTTTCCTCATCCTTCTTCCGGTATATGTTTCAAATGTGCTCTTAACCTGTTAAAGGGCTTTAAATTAATTACAAGTGTAGCATATGCCAAATAGGTATGGAAAAGCTAAAATGAGCCTTAAAGAATTTAGCCTAACTCCTTAGTTGTATAGATGAGAAAACAGGGCGGGTCACCGACCTATCCATGACCCTACAGCTAGATTGTGACAGCAATGGGACTAGAATCTAGTTTTTCTTCCCACTACACTAAATCTCCTTTGGTTCTTTCCTTCCCATTGATTTTTCACGGCATCTCTTTCTCAAAACTCTTTTCGCCCTTAAGAGGCTGAACAACTAAAGCAACATAAAACACTGCTCTGGATCTCACCTGTAAAATAAGTAAAATCTAAAAGAATGGAAGCATTTAACAAGATATCGCACAAGAAGCCAAGGAAGGCACATCCCAAGAAGTCATCAAATGATGACTATTATTATTCGTTATTATTATTATTATTTTTACCACAAGGAAGGTAGTGAATTTTTTTTAAGAATACATACATATTAGCATCCTAGGCTGACGATCCATCTGACACATCATCTTTTTTAACCTGCGCTTAATTATCCTTAGTCGTCTTTTAGGCTGTAACTTTACACTACGATTTATGACCCACCCACAATGACCTTGATTTTTTTTTTTCCTCTTGTACTTTTATGGACTGCTATAACTGCAATATTTTCGAGTAATAACCGGTCAGGTTCTCTCAGCCCTAGAGATACAGACATACTCTACTGACTCACAAGGGATTTTAAAATGTGACCCAAATATAGCTTGAGAAACCACAACTTTAAATGGACTCTCCACTTAAAATCCAGCGACCTATTTATTATAGTGAATGGTAACAAGTGCAAACTGCGGCCATCCGTAAGCCATTTTCTCAAAATCACTCTTGGATCTGGGGGGAGGGAGGCAGAAGGTCAATAAAGGAGCAAACTATTTCTGCTCCCGCTAGTCCTCCGCAGCCTCACACCAGTGATCTGGAAATGAATGAAAGGCTGCGATAACATCGATAAATCGGGGATCCCTGCGCAGGTCTCCGGGCGGGGGTGCAGAGAAGGAAACTGTAGTTCACAGGCGAGAAACTAGGGGCACAGATGTAATCAATTAAAAATCAAAAGCCAAAAAACCACCCCAAATCACCTCGGCTAGGGCAGGCACCCACCCCCCCGCCCCCACCCCCAGTTCTGGGAGGGGGAGCTGGCGGGCGGCTGCGGCTCTGGCTGCAGCTGCTCTGGGACCCGCCCGGCCCCCGGCGAGCCCCGTTCGGAGCGGGGGCGGGGGGGGGGCAGGTGCGGGGCGGGGCAGGGCGCGGGGCGGGAGCGCGGCCAGGTGAGGGCGGCGGGCGCCGGGCAGCGGCGGCGGGGGCCCGGCAGCGCGGGGGCCGGGGGGAGGGGGCGGCCGTGTCGGCCCCGAGCCTGCACACACTCACCGGCGCCGGCGGGCTCGCCTCTCGCCGCCGCTGCTCTCGCGGCCGCCAGCCGCTCTTCCCCCTCCTCCTCCGGCGCCGCCGCCGTCGCCCTGGCCGGGCCGCGCTCCCCTTCCGCTTCCGGGAGCCGGAGCGCCGGGGCCGGCGGGGTGGGTGTGCGCCCGCCCGCGCGCCGGAGCCACCGGTCGCCGCCGTCGCCGTCTCCGCTCCCGGGAGCCGCAGCGGGAGCCGCAGTGGGAGCCGCCGAGGGCCGAAAAAATAGAAATCGCGCCGCGGGCGGCGGGAGATGAGCCCCGGCCCCAGGCCGCGTGCGGCACGGGACCGCCGTCACCGGAACACTCGTACCTGACGCACCTCGGCGCCTCCGCCCTCCCCCGCTGCCACCTTCCCAGCTGTGCCCGGGCCGTCCTTCCCTTTGACCCCACACCCTCACCGTCCCCTTCCCTGGGGGGCCGCAGAGGTGCCTTCCTGTAAGGATTGCAGGTTCCCTCTTGCTTCAGGGATAATGGCCAACAGGCCTCTGTCTTCCCCTAATGCGTTCGGGATGCCCCCTGGTACCTTGTTTCAAAGTGTGCCCGCAGCACCTTTATCCTCTGGGAACTTGTTAGAAATGCACCACCTCAGATCTGCTGAATCAGTATCTGCATTTTAACAAGATCGCCAGGTGATTCCTACGTGTGCACCTTAAATATTGAAAGGCACTGGATTCTAGTGCGTGGTCTTGCCGTCTTCAGACCCTCTATGGAACGGGAGCTAGGGTTGCCCCAGCCATCTAAGATGTCGCCCATTCCTGTTGGCAACCTCGATCCATACCCGAACAAGATTTACTCGGTATTTAAGGAGCCATCCAAAAGTTGTCAGCTTTCCCATCCCTGCAACCTAGGAAAAATAAGTTGACTCAACATTATAAACCACCTCCTGGTCTAAGCTGGTATCTTATCAAACACCAGGGACCTACCAAAACCTCCCCTCTCTTCCCTCACCTAAGCCGAGCAGTACTTTGGCTACAGTACTACAGTGTCTGTAGTAATGTAGAGCCAAATCTTTGTGCCTGCTTGCCACAGGAGGAGATAATGTGTGGATGGAAGAATTTTACTTGATGCATAAAATCTGAACTTGTTACAGGATGGCATTGGAAGCCCTTCACAAACTTGTCTCTCCTTACTGCTCCAGTCTTAGCTCAAATAAACTTGGTTCATTTACCCTTCCTAGGATACCCTTTGTCATCCTCCCTGACGATCTTTATCCAAACTTGGGAGTCAGCTCAAATCCTGCCAGCCCAGAGTATTCTCCCACCACTGCACTTATATCACATAAACGAAGCTTATCTTGGACCCTTATGTTACCTTGTATTGCTAGGTATTTTTAAAGGTTATGTTCTGGTTTATGAATCAATTACAAACACCTTAGGACCTTAAAGACCTAGTCAGTGTTTATCAAAGTGTAGTCGTCACACCAGCAGCATCACCATCACCTGGGAACTAGGGAGAGATCCACATTCTCCAGCTCCATCGCAGATCTAGTGTATTAGAAACTTTGCGGGTGGGGGCGCCTGGGTGGCACAGCGGTTAAGCGGCTGCCTTCGGCTCAGGGTGTGATCCCAGCATTGGAGCCCCACATCAGGCTCCTCCTCTGGGGGCCTACTTCTTCCTCTCCCACTCCCCCTGCTTGTGTTCCCTCTCTCGCTGGATGTCTCTATCTCTGTCAAATAAATAAATAAATAAATAAATATTTAAAAAAAAAAAGAAACTTCACAGGTGAAGCCTGGCAATGAGTGTTTATTTTAATAAGCAGGTGATTCTAATGCACACTCAAGTTTTAGAACCACTGACCTGCAAGATTATCTTTTACCCCCAAAGGAACTCAATGATTGGGATTGATTTGACTATATGCAAGTTTTATTGCCTTTCAGATTAAGAAATCAGCTCCTCCATTTATGCATAACTAGGTTGGGAGGCTGTGGCAATTGCTTTTGAAAGAATTGTCTTTGGTTTTCATAATGCATTTTATGGAGTAGGGATTTTGTAACTTGGTTTGTTGGAAAGGAAGAAATAAAGGGGCGCCTGCGTCCAACTCTTGGTTTTGGCTCAGGTCATGATCTTGAGGCTGTGGGATCAAGCCCCATGTCAGACTCTGTGCTCAGTGCAGAGTATGCTTCAGATTCTCTCTCCCTCCCCTTCTCACTCACTCTCTGTCTCTCTCAAATAAAATCTAGAAAAGAAGAAAGAAAGAAAGAAAGAAAGAAAGAAAGAAAGAAAGAAAGAAAGAAAGAAAGAAGGAAAGAGGAAGAAAGAAAGGAAGAAAGAAAAGAGAGAGAAAGAAAGAAAGGAAAAAAAGAGAAAGAAAGAAAAAGAGAGAAAGGGAAAGAAAGAAAGTGAATGAAGGAAAGAAAGAATACGGGGGTGCCTGGCTCAATCTATTAAGTGTCAGACTCTTGATTTCTGCTCAGGTCATGATCTTGGAGTCGTGGGATGGACCCCGTATCTGGCTCAGCGCTGAGTCTGCTTGAAATTCTCTCTTTCCCTCTGCCTCTCTCCCCACTCACAGAAGTTCTCACACACTCTCTCTCTCTCTCTCTCTCTCAAATAAATAAAAGGGAGGGAGGGAGGGAGAGAGAAGGAAAGGAAGGAGGGAAGGGAGAAGGAGGGAGGAAGAAGGAAACAAGAAAACATAACTAGTCACTTTGGAAGAAGGAGAAACATGGAGTTTTACTTCCAGAATTTGAGTACCTGAATTGCATGTTATTTTGCTCTTTTTTAGTATACTATTGTGAGAAGGAATAATTTGTGGCAAATGATTTCAACAAGTACCAAAATGAGAATTAGTTGAGTGACACGTGAATGCTGTGACAATTGGAAGTATATGTATTTTTCATGCATTTTGTCATGAGCTAACATGTCTCATCAGCCAAATCCATTTCACAGAGAATTTTCTAAATAAGACATGGAAGGAGAGAAGTGGCAGGAAAAACATTCTCAGAATTGTGATCTGTTTAGCATGGGCACTTAAGAAGTCTAATCAAGGGCTTATATATCCCTTACACTGAAGGTCAAGTCATAAACATGACTGTACTATATTGCGACCCATCTACTTGACTCCTGTGTCCTAATGAGAGGGTGAGGGAGATATGGCATCATGTAATCTTTTTGAGAAGCTCGTCTATTTACGGTAAGGATGGAGACAAGATATATGTCCTACACTATATTCTCCCTCCAGAATTCTAGTCTACTTCATCCTTCCTGTGACTAACTGAAACATGATTATTAATCAAACAAATATTTATCTGGGAATTGAAAAAGTAGACAAGAACAAGCAGCATTACTGCCACTGCCGACTTAGCTTCTCAACAAAGGCACGGTCGGGGCATTTATGTGGATAAACTCCGCCAACTACTGTGCTTCTGTGCCGTGACTGGGGAGGACTGGATTTGACTGCAATTTCCAAAAGTCAGTGCAAGTGCAGTCCAGAGTTTAATCAACACTGGCTAATAGCCCTTGGCAGCTTTGGGTGGATGGCGTTCTCCACCTGCCCAGCTGGGTACCATGCCCTAAGCACCCACATTTGATGCACATTCATGATTTCTTGGTTGCTTATAGTCATCTCCTCCATCTGTTTGAGTGGCAGAGTGCCCATTCCAGAACAGTCTAACATTCTAATAGTTGTTCTTAACCTCTTTTGGGTTACACATCTCTTTGAGCATCTAATGAAAGTTAGGGACCCCCTTTCCCAACAAAGCGTGTGTGTATACACACAATTATATAAACATGTACATATATATTTATAAATAAAATTTCAGAAGCTGCCCCGCCTTCTCATGCCTCCAGAGGACCACAATGAAGTCACGAACATCAGGTTAAGAATCTGCTTTAAGATACGGAGAGTAGGTAAAATAAACTTCTTTTTTTTTCAAATATCAAAGATAACTCGAAAAACCACCGTGTGCTTAGGAGACAGAACAAAAGCAACGTTCAGCAGAGTTACATTTGGGAGTGCTAAGGAAGCAGCCAATAGTGCCAACAGAGTGGTTCAGGAGTGGCTTCGTGGGGAAAGGGTCTTGTATCAGGCGAATAAGAACAGGACTTTGGGACAAAGGATCCCTCCAGCATAAGGGAAAGAGTATGCCAAGGCATAGAGACACGAAAGTGCAGTGGTCCATTTGGTGTGGCTCAAAAGTAAAATACATGGAAAGATAGAGAAGAGAGTCAGAAGGTAGAACAGAGTCAAATCACAGTAAGCCTCAAATTCAGTGCTGTTTTCAATGAGGAGCCAATAAGCTTTTGGAGGAAGGTAACCTGGAAAGACCTTATTAGTGAGTGCCGTGGCATCATCAAAATGCAGAGCTGTAGAACATTTTAAAAAGTTCTCCATATGCTAAATCGGAACCTATTAATGAAGCCACAGGGCTTCATCTCAACTTTTTAGGGTTGCTTGGTGTTTGCTCTAAAGGTTTCTATTAAAGTAAATCAAGATGAACTCGAAATCCTTACAGTTCGTTAAGTGTCGGTGAGAAAACATATTCTGGTGAATGTTCAGGTGAATTTAGAATCCAGGACACTGAAAGAGTTAAAATTTATTTGGAATTGAAAGAATGAAAATCAACTGGGACTGAAAAGAGAAAAGAAGCCCCATCACTAATCAGGCTGGGAGGAGAGACATAGGTCAAGCCAGCTGCCAAGTTAATAGCAAACACTGTTTCTGCCAAGGTCATGCGACAGATGTAAATTACTAGAATGACCCCCTGTTTGGGTGATTACTGACCAGTGATGCCTCAGACCACTTGCTATTTTCATTTGTTACTAGGGATACCCAAATGCGTGGTCAACTTCACCTCACCACAGCACCCAAGTCCTAATGAATTCCCTTTTTTCCTAATCCCGCCTCAAAACAACAACCGATCCAAAACTGATCCCTGCTTCCCTTAGACCGTCTTCAAAATCCTTCAGTGAAAGCCCAATTGACCTTGGGCTCGCCGCCCCTACTTGTCTCTCGGTACCTCTCTGAAGAGCCCTCCCTCCTTGAAGGGCAAGAAATCTAAGTTTTGTCAGGCTACAGCCCTGTCCCTGACAGTCGTTAGCTGATTACAATTTAGCAACCCATTTGATCATGAAAGCCGCCCGTTGTCAGGACTCAAAAGTCAGGGCTCTTCAGGAAAGAGGTCTCCTTTTCTCTGTCAATGGCACAATAAAGTAGCTGCCATTCTCGGCAATGAGACTCGGCCGTTTCATACGTGGATTTTTCCAGCATAGGAGGAAGTGATGCTCTGCGGGGGTCACCCTGATCCCTCGTCTTTTGGAGAAATGTGGATTGAGTTAGAAAGCAGAAGGAAAACGTACTTTTCTTTTTTATTTATTTTTATTGAAAATGTGTTTCTAGAAACAATTTTTGTGAGCAGTGTTTTTAGAAGATAGCTTAACTTAAGTAAATGGGATTAATAGAGATCCAAGACAGAAGTAAAATGGGTCTAGAAAGATGACGACAAGCCCTGCCCTGGTTCAATGTAAAGAGCATATTAAAAATAGAGTAATTTTGATGATGTTGACCTCATTGCATGAAGGAAAGAGATTGAGATTTTCATTGAAAGATTTTATCATAAAAACAATAGCTAAAGAGTTGGGGGTGGGGGACTGGGTCTGTCTCCAGGACATAAAAATAGAGAAGAGGAAGGGGTGTCTGGGTAGCTCAGTCGGTTAAGCATCTGATTCTTGGTTTTGGCTCAGGTCATGGTCTCGGGGTGGTGAGATCGAGCCTGATGTGAGGCTCTGTGTTCGGCGGGGAGTCTGCTCTGGATTCTCTCCCCCGCTGTGCTCCCCTCTCCTCAAATTAGTAAATAAATCCTTTTTAAAAAATAGAAGAGGAAGACAAGTTAGAATACAGACCTTAGGGACACCTGATTGGCTCAGTTGTAAGAGCATGTGACTCTTGATCCCGGGGTCATGAGTTCAAGCCCTACATAGAGTACAAAGATTACTTAAATAAATTAACTTAAAAAAAAAAAAAGAATTCAGAGCTTAAACAAAGTGTGGGACAGGGGCACCAATAGAATCAAGAATCCAAATAGGAGAGTTATCTTTGGTAGGAGAAGAAAAAGTTACTTCATTCTCAAAGTCAGAAAGGGTGAGCAGGTGGGATATTTTGAAGGGGAGAAAAAGGGAAAATTCAACGGCCTCCATCTTCACGTAGACACCAGAGCAAGACATGCTGAGCCCCCAGAAAGGGAAAGAAAAGAGGGGCACGTTCAGCTCCAGGAAAGGAGATGAAGACTCTAAAAGAGACAGTCCACATGGCCTGTGTGGAGATAATGTTGACCAGTGGAATAAAATAATCTGAGTCCTTTTAGAAAAACCTAGGTGCCAGGGTAATAAAAATAGCACTTTCTGCTATACATTATGGCTCTAAAACACTTTCGAGAATTAACTTCTGTTGGTTTAAATATGCTAACGCAACCGATCTGCTTTGGGGTAGTAGATGAAAAAGAATGAGGCCACCTGACATTTCATCCTCGGACACCCTGCAGTGCCACAGCAGGAAGCCTCAGGCTTGGCTGCCAACGGTATATAAAGACGGCTGAGAAAATTCCATAGACAATTCAGGCTCAGAGTGTCATGATGAAAGGCATGGGGGCAGCAAACACATAATTGAAGAATTCAGTGTCAGCAATGATGAAAAATTGACCAATGACTTAGACTGCACTAACCATATCTTGGGTTAATTAAATACCTGAGCTGCTTTGGGTAACGATACCTGCCAAACTCAAAGACACACACACACACACTTAATTTCTATTGATAACCTTGTTCTTTGCTCTCTTAGTCAAGGAGTAGCTTTCACTGTAACTGTACTACCAAAAAAAAAAAAAAAAAAAAGAAGTCATCCCCAAGCTCATACCTGTTCTAGCAAGCAACCTCCTTGTCCACTCCACCTTTTCCTATTCCACCTTTGCTGTTTGGGAAGAACCTGGAGATACGACCCTACAGAGCCATGGAGGCAATAATCAAACGGGGTCAACCTTAGGTTTAGAAAATCTTGCACCCAAGAATCATGCCCAGGCCCGGATCTGTGAAAGCCAGCATTCTGAGTGACTCTTTCCTAAAGCAATCTGATCACGGTTGTGCTGTCATTCATTAATTGCCACCGGAATCACCGACTGTCATCATGAAGTCTTTTACAGGCACCCTGTAAATATTAAAAGAGCGTGTTAAAATTACACCGTGTGCAGCAGCCGCTGATGCTGTTTTATGGAGACAGTATTAGAGAGCAAGGAAGTCTCACACTACAACTCCCATGATCCCTATTTCTTACAGCTCCCTGGGGCAGGACGCTGGGCCACAATTTTAACCCTTTAGTCACAGCAGGGAATCATTCAACCGATCATTTCCCCTGAGGCACATCTTACCCTTTAAACTAGGTGTGTCCTTAACGCTGCAGGTGCCCTTTGGTGCACTGGCCACTCAACTTGTACTATAAGAACGAGGGCAGGAGAATTATTTTTGAAGTTTCCCAGGGCAGGAAAGAATATTTCAGCTTTCTTATAGTTAAAACAGTGTGTGGGAGTGCATTCTAGCAGCTCCATGACCTGTCCAGCTTTTCTTAGAATCTGTATCAAGCAGAATAAACATTCTGGCAAGATGGGACTCTTGTCTGCCCTGATTGACGAAATCGCAGCGCTAACCCAAGACTTATTGGGGTTGTCCCATAAGTCCTGCTTACTCCCCAAAGACCTCCTCTTTCAGCCCAACATAATGTCTGAAACTCCCACCTCTGTAATTTTGACAGAGAGTACGAGATCCAGAAGGCATCTGTTAAAATACAAATGCCTAGATGAGATTTTGAAAATACTTTTAGGGGCACCTGGGTGGCACAGCAGTTAAGCGTCTGCCTTCGGCTCAGGGCGTGATCCCGGCGTTCTGGGATCGAGCCCCACATCAGGCTCCTCCGCTATGAGCCTGCTTCTTCCTCTCCCACTCCCCCTGCTTGTGTTCCCTCTCTCGCTGGCTGTCTCTATCTCTGTCGAATAAAATAAAATAAAATAAAATCTTTAAAAAAAATACTTTTAATTTTCCTAGCACGGATGATGATATGGTCCTTACTAAGTAAGAATATCCTCATTCGAGGACTCAGGGTGAAGTGTCACGAGACCGGCAATTTACTTTCAAATGGTTCAATGGTCTGAAACTATGGAGCGAATACACATGCACACACGTCTATACACACTGAAAGATAAAGCAAATACGGCGAAATGTCCACAACTGTTGAATAAAAGTGGAGGTTGTGGAGGTATTCTTGGTGCTATTTTTTTTTTCAACTTGTTTGTAGTTTTGGAAATTGCTATAAGGAAAAGGTAGAAAAACGCAGATTCCCAAGAAAATCTCGAATTCAGTGAATCATACTCCCTAGGTGTGGAACCAAGAAAGCATTGCTTGCGAGCACCCCGAGTAAGCTTCAGGCACACTGATATTGGGGAGTTACTGAGTTATAGAGCTAAATGCCAATGAAGGAGTAAGTGCAGGAGGTATGTGATAAAAAGAGCAATTTATTTGGGGTGAAAAAATTCAATTAAACACCTCCATTTCCTCTGAGCAAAACACCCACTTTTGTTAACTGGGCAAGAGTCACGTTACTCATGAATTGCATAGAAATGAAATTTGAAGAACTTAGAAGACGGTTTGTATGGAGCATACCAGGAAGACCCAGAAGGGCTGGGAGAACAGTGTCATGTTCTCGGTCTGGAAGAGACCTGAGCAAGTGTTTTTGCTCAGATCTCTTCAGTGACTTCCACCTCCTCGTGATCTGGCCCAGGGGCAAAATCACCTGTGGCGTTTTAAAAATATATGGACGATCGCTTGCTGTCCCCAACCCCCTACCACCACCCTCTGGAACACAATTTCTTTATTTTACAAGCACATAGGTAATTCTAACACACAACCAAATTTAAGAAGCTGAAACCCGAACTCTCCAGCCCGTAAATTCTGTCCCAAGAGCAGGAACCTGTCATAACCATCTTGATACCCCAGTGGATCAGCACAGTGTCCGACGCTTAATAGGTTCTAAATAGATGCTAATTGGCTGAATCCATTGACAGGCTAGATAGATAAATGGACGTGAATTAGGAGCTCTGGGCCATTGTAGATAATTTAAATATCCAGAAGGGAAGGTAAGAGAGAGGGGAAAGCTGGAGAGTGAGGTCCCAGGCAGAAAGAAGGAAAAGTAGACGCCAAAGAAAAATTTCACCTGTTATGCAATTTTTCTCAGAGCTGTGCCAGGGCTCATAGGCACCGCTTTCCAGGCAAGCAGCAGAATGGGGGCAGAAAGTCTTTTTTTTTTTTTGTGATATCTGCACATTTGGGAACTGCTTCATGCATAGGTCCACACTCTGTTCCCATGCTCCTGAAAAGCCGTAGGATATTATCTGCTTACACGCAAAGGCACCGACTAAATCCCATGGATCCCAGGCCCCCTGAAGAGGGAGGGCATCATTTGAGCGTCTTACTTGAGCTGGTGCAAGATGTGAAATCTGTCTATCCACTTAAGTTTTCACCTATTTCTTGCCTGAGGTTTGGGCAAGATGCAGGTTTCCTTTTAGTAATAGAATTGTGACTTATGAAAAAGCGCTTACTGGAAATTCTGGTTCTTCAAATATTGGACATAAAGAGGTGTGTTTCCCTTAGCTGGTAGACAAGAGGAACTTGTGATAATTTTCTTTGTAAAATATTAACCCGAGTCCCCACCCACAGGTGGGTCACTGGTGATTGTTTCTTTTGGAGGAAAGGGAGAGGAACAAAACAGAGGTAAGAGGGAGGCAGGCACTAAGCGAAAATCTGAGCTGTCCCCCAGAAATGTGGGTGGATAATTGGGGCCTGGCTTTGGAGAACAAGTATGACAGGAAAGTCCATTCCATTGCTCAGGGAATTATTACTCACACATTTCACCACTGCAAGCTCCTGGATGTGAGCGCTGGATGAAACAAGGCGAATAGGACCCACCGATGTATATTTCCGATTCATCCTCTGTTCCGAAATCGGAAACCTGACTTTCCTGAGTTCTGGTCGGATGGGGTTGGAGCACACAATTTCCATGGTTTCTTCCAGCTCTTCTGGCCCCTGTGCTTTCTTTCCATTCCAATTTATCATACCCACTGTTAAGATTTTTGGCTCATGGAAATCTTTGGGAAGCTCATTAGAATTCTGGACCTTCTCCCCTGAAGGATGCCCATACCTGCAACATATGTGCACATTTCAGGGGGTTCATGAGCCCCTCTGGAGTGACTTAGAAACCCATGCCATCCGAATCTGCTTGCAGACCTTCAAAAACTCCCTATTGCCTCCCAAGTACGTCCTTAAAACCTGTTGGCTGTCATTCAAAACTCCGCACACTATCTACACCACCTATTCTTCCAAGAGCAGCTCCCAAAATTCATTCATTAAGCTAATGAGTACTGAGCATTTATCTCACATAAAACATTAAAATTATCCATCTTATGTATATGTATATGCTTATGTTTCTGTACATATGCAAAGATACAAATATTAAAATACAAGTATATAATATGATATCTAAAACAGTATCTCTAATGTATTTAAAATATATTAAAATAATATACTCTATAAAACATTGAGCATTATCTTAGAACCAGAGGGGTAACAAAGATCTAAAATATAAGGAACTTGTTGTTCAGGAGTTTACAATTTAGAAGTAAAGATAAGTAAATAAATAATGATAACATAAGTTAAAAAGTGGCAAAGGGCTGTGGCAGACACTGTTATTTGCCTACTCAACCATCATTTCCTTTTTATTCCTTGCTGTCAGAGCAAAGGTTTTGTTCCATTGTCTACCTTCAGTTTAACTGATTGTATTCAGCTCTTTAAAAGGGGTGCAAAAAAAATAAATAAAAGGGATGCAAAGTGGGAGAGAATCCCTCTTTTCTACTATAGACATTAGTGTGAGAATGGTGACACATGATGTCTGGAAGTGCAGCAGCCACGTTGTGACTGAGGGGAGTTTTAGCTTGTGGAGCAAGAAAGATGGAAGGAATTTGAGTCCTGGAAAGAATGGTAGAGCTTCCGACTTGACCAACCAGGAAACTAGCTACCTTCCATACTTCTTGTTAATGGAATACTAAATCCCTTTATAATTTAATTTATTCTGAGTTGTGTTTTCCGGTACTTGAGTTAAAAGCATCCTCATTGATTAAGTAACTTAAGACAGGCATGGATAATGGGCTCTGGGAATCAGAGAAGGAATAGAGTAGTGGGTAAGTCAGGAGCTTAACTCTATATCTGTGTGTATATATTATGTTTATGTGTGTATATATATGTATACATATATGCATGGAAATATACTTGTATATGTGCATATATAAATACACATATTTATTATCTTGAGGCAATGTAGCATAGCAGGAAAGATCTGGGACTTTGGAGTCATTCGGCTTCTGCTCTTGAGCAGTGCTGCTTTGGGACGGTTATTTAGCGCACGTGAGCATCTTCGTCTACAAAACAATACAGTCCTCCCTACCTTGTAGAGTGTCCTGAGAATTAAATGAAATGACGTATATGAAGTGGTTGGCACGGTGCCTGATGCGTGATATACCTTCAACATATGGTATCTATTGATACTGTTTCTTTCATGCGGACAAAAAATAGGCATTGAGTACATACCATGTGCTGGACACTTTCCTAGGCATTGGTTACGACGGTGAAAGAAATCCAATATGATTCCTGCTCTCACGGAGCGTCTGGTTTGAGTAACGATGACACAAATGATGGTATAATTATAAACGGAAACAAGTGCCGAGAAGTGAAATCATACAGCACCGTGAAATCATGCAAGAGGCTAACCCGACCTTGTGTAAGGCTTAAGGAAGGCTTCACTGAGAAAGTGGAATTTCAATTTGGGGTTGGGGGGGTGGGCATGGTAGGAAGATCATCATTCTAGCTTTACAGAAACAGATACATTTATTTACTTGTTCCCGGACTGTAAACTTTTTAAGAACAGGAATTATATTCAAATAATCATGCATTCCTTTATTTATGTTCTCTGTACCCAGCACAGTGACCAGGCTCATCACCACCATAAATATCTGTGGACTGAATGAATGAAGCTTTCTGATTCTCACTTTTGTTGTCAAAAAAAAAAAAAGGTATAAAATGTCTATTTCTAGGAGATGAGGAAAAGAAAGAACTTGAACACATAGTAAGGGCTCAATAATTGGTAGCTCTTATTATTATTACTATCATTATTGCTTTATAATTTGCACATATTATCTCTGCTACAATGTTGCAAGCTCCAGGGCAAAGGGAAATGTGTCTTATTTATCTTTGCTTATTTCTGTGTTCTCAGCACAGTGCCTTGCATAGAATAGGTTCTTTATAAAAATTAAGAAGATGCATGACATTCTTAATGAGGAATTAAATTGACAGTTTAAAGAGACTGTGTACATTGAAAAAATAAATGATCACAGCTAAGCTAACCACTCTCTGTAGGGAATACTTAATGTCAAGTTTCTAGAATCGAGATAAAATATACATTTTTAAAAAAACTTTAAAAACTGTTACAAACACGAAGCAGAACCCTGAGTGGAGAAAAAAAAATCACTGTAGAACATTTCATACAGAACATCATAGCTGTAATTAAGAACTCATAGCCTTCCTGTCACCCTTTCGGGGACTACTCAAGCCAAGGGAACTAACCTCTAGCACAATTCCCGATCTCGGTTCTTTGCATATCACTTACGGCCACCTGATATTTCTCCTTTTTGGTGGATTGATTAACAATTGACTGATTCTCAAGTTGCTTGTCTCCCCCACTAGAATGTAAGCTCTATGGGAGCAGGGAGCTTGTCTGACTTGTTTTCTTGCTATATTCACAGTGCCTAGGGCTGTATCTTGCACATACTTGGTAGATACGTAAATATGTGCTGCATGAAGGAACACAGATAGAAAAATAATGCTATTCTTATTTATGGATGTATACATACCTTTGCAAGAAATATAAAAGGATATTGAAAGTAAAAATAGGAATCCTGGAGTGGGGAATGGGACTCAGCATGGTGGTTGGAGGGGACTTTACTTATATGTGAAATGGTTTATTTCTCTAACAAAAATCAACAAGAAACACAAGATGACAAAATGTCAAATATTCTGGTGGTAAGAATTTGAGAGTTTGCTATAATATCCTTTGCACTTTTCTATGCGTTTTAAATTTCTCAAAACATTTTTTAAAAAGAAAGAACATCTGAATGGAAAAGAGTGAACTAAGCCCTTGTGATTTTACAGTATATAAAGCTCTCTGATGTGCTGCTTTCTACACTTGATCATCAAAACCATTTTTTAAAAGATTTATTTATTTTAGAGAGAACGAAAGAGAGAGCACGAGCAGAGGGGGGGCAGAGAGAGGGAGAAGGAGAGAATCTCAAGCACACTCCCCACTGAGCGTGGAGCCCCACATGGGGCTCGATCTCACAACCCTGAGTTCATGACCTGAATCAAAATCAAGACTCGGATGCTTAACTGACTGAGTCACCCAGGCGCCCCCACAATAATTTTGAAGTAATTATTTATCACCCTCATCCTATCTGGGCAGAAAATGAGACCAAGATTGATGAGGGAATTGCCATGACTGCCTCTCAAGTTAGGGCAATGCTTGGCTGAGAACCTGACCAAGGGATGATTTCTCTTTGAAGAGGTAACATCGATGTCCTTCAAATACAATTGCTGAGCAAGGGGTAAAAGAAATTAGCTTTGAGGCCTATAGGCAACAGATCTCAAAGAGATCAATCCAAACTGATGGGCAATGAATGAGCAAATATTTTAATAGAAATAGAAAAAATGCTCCAAGGGGCGCCTGGGTGGCTCAGTCGTTAAGCGTCTGCCTTCGGCTCAGGGCATGATCCCGGCGTTGTGGGATCGAGCCCCACATCAGGGCTCCTCCGCTATGAGCCTGCTTCTTCCTCTCCCACTCCCCCTGCTGTGTTCCCTCTCTCGCTGGCTGTCTCTCTGTCAAATAAATAAATAAAATGTTTAAAAAAAAAAAGAAAAAGAAAAAATGCTCCAAATGACTTTAGGCTGGTTGCTTAAACTTTTTAAGGCTTATTTCCCTTACCTGTAAAATAGGGTATTTACCCACCTCTTAAGATTTTTGTGAAGACTGTACTCATATGTGAAATTTAAGTAACAGAGGGTCATAGGGGAAGGGAGGGGAAAATAAAATAAGATGAAATCAGAGAGGGAGACAAACCATAAGAGACTCAACTCTAGGAAACAAACTGAGGGTTGCTGGGCTGGAGGGGTGTGGGGGAATGGGGTAATTGGGTGATGGGCATTAAGGAGGACACGTGATCAGATGAGCACTGGGTGTTATGTGCAACTGATGAATCACTGAACTCTACCTCTGAAACTAATAATACACAATATGTTAATAAATTGAATTTAAATAAAATTTAAAAAAACTTTTGTGAAGATTGTATAATATACGTATTTATGTATTATATAAGCTATATACTTTATAACTTATTTAAGAGACGCAGCATGATATCCGGCACTTAGTAGATGTTCGACCTTTGTGAGTTTCCTCTCAGGTGCCTAGGCTCCCACGTATTACGTTGAACCACTGAGAACTGCCTATTTTTTTTTTCAGTAAAAGTGGATGAACGTGGGCAATTTCATGAGGTTTCACCGTGAAGTAAGCTCTGATACCAGTGTCCACTGTCTCATCTCGAATGCACATGAGGGAAGAGCAGAGTTTGAATAAGACTGATGACTGTTTGGGGCTTGGGCCTGAGAGTCTATTTGCAAGAATAAATAAAACGGATTTGCAAGCATGTAAGAAGGAGAAGGACAGTCCAATTGGCCGAGATAGGTTTACATAATCAGGGCTAGGCAACTGCAAACGAGACGGCTGCCCAATAGCTTTTGGCACCAAAAGAGATTGACCAGCTGGGATATCATTAATGCTGAACAGTTTCATCCTTATGACCATATCCTGGCCAATTAGGTTGTCTCTGACCACCGAAGGGTATAATATATTCTGATGTAAATGCCACATGTGTAGCTGTATATCACATATTCTGTTACTTTGATGTAGATTATACACTAAATATAAATGCATCTGCTTCTTCGGAATGCCACATTACATGGTGTGATTGAAGAGAAATAGAATTAAATACACATCGATGCCTTTAAAATAAATCAATATTCTGGGCAATGCCTTTTTGTGTATCCTGTAAGGAATAGGATTCAAAGAATTAAAATAATTTTAAGATGAATTTTTTAAAGAATGATTATAGAAAAAGAAATAGGGTGAGGGAAAGCCAGTCTGTACGATGTACGAATACAAATAAATACAGAAAGAGAAATGGAATCACTGAGGACAGTGACTTTTCTGTTAACAGAAAACTGCTGGAAGTGTCAGAAGAAACATTTGGGCACGATCATTAGCCTCTGAAGCCATCTGAGATATGCTCCAGGTAGGTAGTCTCCCGATAGCACGTTTAAGTTATGGGACAGAAAAAACCATTAAGACGAAATTTAAGACAATTGAATGCCATGACATTTCCCAGGACGCTTCATACACTAAAATTTAATACATTAAAATATTCAGAATATTTTCAGAACTCGCAATTACGGCATTTACAGAATAAAAAATCTGTAATATGAAGTTTTTAGACTGCAGCAAAAAAAAACCAGTCATCCCAACACAGAACTCTAACTTACTACCTAATCCAAAATGCACGTGGATAAAGAATTTCACCTGTAAATTGTTTCAATTTTTAAGCGTTTGCACTTTATTTAATCTGACGTCCACTGGAATTCCTCGGGTACTTTCACTGGCATCTCTGGATTGAACTTTAAGTCTGGTACTGGTCATATATTTTTATTTCCCCATCGTGGAGATACTTGTGTGGCTACCAACGATTGTTCCCTGTCCCTATGTAAACTGCTAAAGGTAACTACTGTTCCTTCTTCAAAGCCAAGGACCTGACATTACGAACGTTCTATGGGGAGTATCAAGAAAATGAAGAGGCAACCAAGCAAGCTACTCCTTTCATCTGTGGAAGTCAAACAATCATCTGATGGAAGACAAATAAAACGCTGCCTGAGATGCAAAGAACCCTTCCTACGAATACTGGATACGCGCTTTTGGTGGTGCTTTGACAGGCTAGTAAAAAAGGCAATTTTTAGGGTCCACTTTATTTCTTTTCCAGCTTCAGATGGAGCACTTTTACCAGAGCGCGGAGACCCTAGATCATGGAACATTCGTAGTGGAAAGGACATTAGCAGTCATCTGATCCCAGTTCCTCACGTAGAGATGGAGCCCTCGAGATGGAGAAAGCTTCCACAACTCCTTAACATCGACCTGCCAGGGGGGCAGAGCCAAGACTAGAACCCAAATATGTACCCAAAACTAGATGAACACCATTGCCTCTAAATTGCTCTATCTTACTACTTTGGAACGACCTTTCCCTTAAAATGGTGTGCACCCACTAATACTTCCAAGCTGAATAATCCAGCACCTTTGCTATTGTAGTTTTGCTTTTCAAAGGTAATAGTGGGATCTCTTTTTAAGTGGAAAATCCTGGGATGAAGGGATCCTGGCCATGAAATTCTGCCTGGGAGCCTGCCTGGAGGAGGTGTCCATGCTCATGCTCGGTCTTCATCTTGCACTGGCACTCCTCCACCAGCATCACCACCTTGACCACAGGGGCAAGGCCAGTACAGTTCAGCTGCAAGTGCATCGTGGTGAACTTGGCAGGCGAGCAGTGGGAGCAGAACGTGTGGGGGTGCTGCACAGCTCCAGGGAAACGAGCGGACCCACATTTCCCAAAGCAAAGGTTGTTCTGTACAACTACTTTCTCACAGTCTTCATGGGTGATCATCTATAAGGCAAAGACATCTCCGCTCAGTTATCCTGAGTCATTAGCACACGTGAGGCAGAAGCTGTAGACTGTAAGTCTGAAGACAATTCAGACTAAAATGTCAAAAGCTCTCCAATTTTGGATATTTTACAATATCCAAGTGATAGTTAATCTCTAAGGGCATAGAGCCACCTCAACTGAATTTCTTTTATTGAGTAGATTAATAAATTAGCCTTTAGGAAATCCTAAGTTAATGAGAACATGCTTTACAGCTTAAATGCCAAACTTCAAGAAATTTTGTCTAATTAGATATTACCAGTTGAAAAAATTCGAATGGCTAACTGCCTATACAAGTAGCGTGCCTTATCTTTCTACGCCCCCCAGCGCATTATGCATAATAGATTCTCCGTACATGTTTGTTCAACTGCTCATAGAATAGATCAGAACATCAAGATGAATTCTATTCTATTTTGCAGGGCCTATCGTACGTTCAAATCGATGAAGTTGCATGGGGCAAAGTGATAGCGCATACGTCCGCAAATCATCATGCATTGCATCACCTTTGCCCCTTCCATCCCCCCTTCACCCAGCCTTACGTACCCTTCAAGATATATGAGTCAAACACCTTAATTTTAATTTAATTAGCAATAGAATTCAAAATAAGAGTTTCAAAGGAAATTCAATTGCACGATTCTTGGGAGCAATTTTCTAATTGCACGTGGCCAACAAAGCGGTCATTATTATTTGATAATGGACTTATTGCTACATATCCTTGCCTTTTCAGGCAGAATACTTAACTGCCTTACACAGTCAATTACCTTATAATACTGCCTGCATAATTGGGCAGCGTTATTGGACTGTAAAATTTTACTCTCCCTTGCGTTGCTTTGGGTTCAGTATATTCGTGTTTAAGGACCTGATACAGTTTCTCAATTTAATTTAACATTTGGAGTGAGGGGCTTGCCAGGACTGACTGGAGGAAGGGGCTAGTAGAAAATGCCCCTTTGTCTTAATAGTCCAGAATCAAGCATAATAACCACAAATCAGCCAACACGACATGAAGTAGGAGGTGTTTCTGAGGGGAGAAAATGTGATTTCACACTGATATTATTTTTTGAAAGCTTATGAGAAATAAATTAAATCTTTTTGTTTTCGGGAGGGGGGTGGGGGAATGGGATAGGCTGGTGATGGGTAGTAAGGAGGGCACGTATTGCATGGTGCACTGGGTGTTATATGCAACTGATGAATCATCGAGCTTTACATTGGAAACCGGGGATGTACTCTATGGTGACTAACATAATATAATAAAAAAACATTAAAAAAAATCTTTTTGTTTTCTTGCTGCGGTCATGTTAGAAACGATGCAGCAACTTCTGTCTGGCAGCCTATGAAATAGTTGGGTGGGAAATGCAGAGATTAGGACCGAGATGTGTGTGTATGGGAGTGTTCAGTGAGGAGTCCAATGTATCCCACCTTATCTGCAGGGGGAGTCGACCTGCTCGTCCACATCCCAACAGAGTGTAGAGGTGTAGCTAGAGAGATGTTCTGGTTATTGCTCTAAGCTCCCACTTCTCCTAACCGAGGGCGCGGTCTTACTTCTCTCTCTCCGGACAGAACACCTCCAGCATACAGATCGGTAAAGCCCCCTAAAACAGAGGTCTGTGCCATCAGTATGAATGATTACTAATCTGAGCGGTACCATCATACCATTCTGACAGCACTTCCAGCATACCAAGAAACAGTGGAAAGTTAGAAGGAAATTTGGGGAGGATAGCATACTTTGCCACATGTTATGATGAACGCCCAAGGGTCCAATCTGGAAGCTAGGCGAGACTCAGGCTCCTGGCACCCCCCTCCCCTCCTCTCCACCTGTCCCAGTTGTCTGCCCCTTTCTTGTCCACTCTGATCCCCTCCCCCTCCAGAGCAGATACCTGGCCGAAGGGCACTGTCCTACAGGTCTCCTGATGGACTTCGTGGCTTTTGATCGGCAGGATGATCCCCTGAGAAGCTGGACTCATCCTGAACATGAAGTGGTGCCAGAATTTCTTGGCCTCTTCCCGAAGAGGAGATTTCTCCATCTGCATCCCATCTTTCAGCTGAGTAGTGACGGCCTGGGTCCCAGGTGGGAAGCGCTCACGGACCAAGTCCTGGGGTGGGTGCAGGTCTCTCTCGGGTTTCTTCCAGAACCTGCCAAACCTGGACAGCATCTTCTCTCGCTGCCCCTGGCCTTCTCCTGCACCTATGAGGTGGGGCACCGCGACAAAAAGATCTGGCTTCTCCTCAGCGTCCTCGTGGTTGCCGAGGGGGAGCTCTCTGCGATCCCTTTCTAGGAGCACAGGGGAGACCGAACGCTGCCTTGGGCGGCCATCCCACGCCTGTGCAGCCTTCCCTAAAGCCAGCAGCACCAGCAGCTGAAGTAAGAGAAGACACATGCTGTCGGGGGCCCAGGCTTCTTTCGGATTCACAGATGGTGAGGCCTGAAGGAAAGAAAGGCTCACTCTCTGCAGGAAGGCAAACAAGGAGATCCTATATATAGATACCTGCCTTGTGGGATGGAAAGGCAGGT
Organism: Ursus americanus; assembly: GCF_024610735.1. NCBI lineage: Eukaryota > Metazoa > Chordata > Mammalia > Carnivora > Ursidae > Ursus > Ursus americanus. The sequence continues at coordinate 51,559,401 of NC_142144.1, read as the reverse complement.
GGTCAGCAGCCAGGCGGAGTAAACACATTTATTGTTTGCTTGAATTATGTAGTGCTAATGGTGTCATGCCTTCGCTTGAGTTTGTGTATTTTAGAAGCCCCAGTGAAAGCCTGGGACCCAGGGGGTAATTAGCTGGCAGTTTATCGTCTGAGATTTACAGAGCAGTATTTGAGAAAACAACACATTCTTTTCCCCGGATTTCCCATCACTGTTATTAGAAGAAGGACCAGAGTCAACAAACATTTGTGGTGCTTCTGCTTTGTATTGGGATCGAAAAAACAAGATGTTGTTACGACGGAAGTATATCAGGTAAAAATTAAGGGCATACATTTAGCAAGAGCCCAGGCCTTTAGGCTTTCCACACAGACACACACACACAGAGGCAGCCAAATAACTATATCAAAACTGTAAGGACAGAAAAGGAAGAAACAGAAGAATGTGAACTTTGGTGAGCAGAGGACCCTCCCTCTCACTTAGATGTGGTTGGTGGTGTTGGTTTTTGTAGGCCAACAGAATAAAGGGAATACATTCTCCTTTTCCACACAAGGAGACTCACAATTCCCAAATTAATCCCCTCACTTTCAGAATCAAATACTGGACGCTAAATTTCACAACCGGTCAGCCATCAGATAAACTCAATTGTTCACAAATTTCTCCACAGGATCCTCGGTAATAGATCTCTCCTCCGCCTTCAGTGAAGACGGGGAAATGTCTCCCTCAAGCCACCCTATTGGTTTTTTTCTTTCTCTAAACAAAGAGCCAGACTGGAGAACGTGGATTCTAAGAACGGATTTGATAGCTCAGGACCTGAAACTGGCTGGTCCATTCTTTACCTCCCAGAATCCACATCATCTTCCTTATTCCACAGTAATCGATGGCCAGGTTAACTAAAGATGGAGACAGACGTGGTTCTTCAGGAATCAAAGGAAAATTTGTTAGATGGCAAGACTATCATTCAAAAAGGTTCTATATCATGCAAGGGTATGAGAAAGAAAGAGATCCACAAAACTAAAACCCCAGAATTGAATGCAGTTGACCCTCCACACCATTTGAATAGCATTTCCATTGGAAATTAATCCCATACTGCTTCTATTTCTTCCCTTTTAATTTAATTACCATATTCTTTGCTTCTAGTAACACACATAATCCTGGAACACTGTCCCCATTTTCATACTGATTAAGCTCTCTTTCCAAGAATTGACCCACTGGAATCTTTTTTCCAGACATTTGTGTTCCCTTTAATACTCATGCCTGATTGCTGCGACATAAAGCCTGAAATGAGTTCCTTTATTTACAATAATGAACTATTTTTAAATGGACCATCGTTTTCCAGAATTCTCTCAGAAGACACATCTCTTGCCTGTACCAAATACCCACAGGACCTGGGCTAGTATGCATTAAGATACACTTGATCTATACTAAATGAGCATTAGTATTTGCCATTTCTTTAAAGTATTTTTTTAAGTTGCTTTCTATTTGAATTTCTTGATTCCCCTCAACTATCCAAATAAATAGGTTTTCCAGAGTTGGCCCCTCTGCCCTGATTATAAATATGGTCTGGACGCCAGCTATGTTTCCCCATTTCTTTTTTTTTTTTTTAAGATTTTATTTATTTGACAGAGATAGAGACAGCCAGCAAGAGAGGGAACACAAGCAGGGGGAGTGGGAGAGGAAGAAGCAGGCTCCCAGCGCTGGAGCCTGATGTGGGGCTCGATCCCATAACGCCGGGATCATGCCCTGAGCCGAAGACAGACGCTTAACCGCTGTGCCACCCAGGCGCCCCTCCCCATTTCTTTTAAACCTTACTTTTCAGTGCCTGAGGTTCCATTGCCATCAATCCCAGTGGCTAGCATTTCCCCAAACCAAAGACTGCCCCAGAGATTCTACTCAGGATCTCAGGTTGCCCAGCTCTGCACATAGGACACAATTTAAATAACCTCTATTGAATTAAAATTTGTGGAGGACTCCCTTTGTGGGAGAGACATCATGTTAGGCACCAGCAGATGACAGAAAGTGATAAGAACTTGGCTCCTACGCTCAAGCAGTTTGCAAAGTCCAGTGGCATTGCACATTTTGTCATTTAATTATATTAGCTGTCCTCAACTCCCCTTCTTCTGATCCTAATTTTGGTGTTTGGTCATTTAAAAATTACTCATGCAGGGGTGCCTGGGTGGCTGAGTCGGTTAAGCACCTTCAGCTCAGGTCCTGCTCAGTGGGGAGCCTGCTTCTCCCTCTGCCTCTGCCCCTCCCCCTGCTCATGCTGTCTCGCTTGCTTTCTCAAATAAATAAAATCTTACAAAATAAATAAAAATTACTCACGCAGAATTTGCTTTTGCTGTTCTGTCGTTCCCGTTGAGAAGATGTACCAGTATCTTGAAGGATAAAGCTAGCAAAGGAAAGCCCTCTGTGCTGAGAACGTAAGTCTGGCTTCAACCCTTGTCTTTGACAGCGAAAGGCAGATGGCGTTCACCTTTCACCACGGTGTCCTTAAATCTGAAACTATGTACGCGATACGTTGTAGCTTACTTTTTTTTTCTTTTTTAGGATTTTATTTATTTATTCGACAGAGAGAGAGACAGCCAGCGAGAGAGGGAACACAAGCAGGGGAGTGGGAGAGGAAGAAGCAGGCTCATAGCGGAGGAGCCTGATGTGGGGCTCGATCCCACAACACCGGGATCACGCCCTGAGCCGGAGGCAGACGCTTAACCGCTGTGCCACCCAGGCGCCCCACGTTGTAGCTTACTCTTACGAGCACGAACAGTTTGCAGCTTTTAACAAAAATATGCTGCCTTTGTGGGTCTTCAGTGATACACGCATCTAGTTACCCCCAGTTTGGATGAAGCCAAATGGAGGGAGGTGAGGAGGGGGCCTCCAGACTCCGCAGGAGGTGGAAGTGTGGGGAGAGCACCTCGGGATTCTTGGTGTACGTGGTACCAAATGCCAGGATGAGAGGCAGGCCTGGACTTACATAGGCGAAGTCCCGTCCTGGGACGACCTCAAGCCTGCATGAGAGCCAGAGGGGCTAATCTTCTCATGCATTCATTCCAATTGACAACTCATGCTCAGCTTCATCTGAACTCTGTTTTCAACTTGACCTGGTTCTCCTGGGCCCTACAGTGTCTTGAGGACCAGGTGGAGCTCCCAGTGTGCCTGAGAGGACCTAGCAGCCATGTTTCTCTGCACCTCTGTTACAGACTCTGAGAAGGGAGCTGTAAAATGTCTAGTGCTCTCTGAGGGGAAACAAGGAAGCTAAGTTCTTCCCTGGAAACCCCGGACCTACAACAACAAAAGGTGAGAGGCAGAGTTAGGGTCAGAGGTGAGCATTGGAGGTAAATTGGGAGGCAGAAAAGGGAATTTGGGTGAATGATTTGTGAAAGAAATCTGCTTAGGGTGCATGCCACTGCTTCCCAGCTACCTCTCTTTACAAAATATGGAAAAGCAGTAGGGTTGTAGGGGGCTAGATTGGTTTAAAGGAACCCCAAAGAAGGCAGAATCTTCCAATTTTTCTTCCGCACAGAACAAGGACTAGGGCAAATTAGGGTGAGTAGTTTCCCCTTCAACCTTTTATCTTGATTTAGTTTAGTAAATTATTCAAAACATGAACTCTCCCCTCTGCACTCTCCTCCCTGCCACTTTCTATGGAACTGACACATTAGGAAGAACCTCATTCCCCGAAGCTTCTCTGCTTATTGGACTCACGGATGCATTCATTCACACAGCACATGTGAGTGCCAACTCTGTGCGTGGTCCCGGGGATAAAATGGTGAGGTTGTCCTCACCCGGCCCACTGGAGTTTGCAGTCTATGGGGGGAGACTAGTTTCTTCAGGGTAAGTGACATGAGCAAAACCTTGGCCGGCATCATTCCTGTACTCATCAAGGACTTCCAAGCAAATCCAAACTCCAAAGGCACAGCGGACTGCCACACTGTGCTCGTGTTAATTTTATTCAGTAAATAGGTGTTGAGGGGCGCCTGGGTGGCTTAGTCGGTGAAGCATCCGACTCTTGATTTCAGCTCAGGTCATGATCTCAGGGTCGTGAGATCAAGCCCCATGTCTAGTCGGGTTCTGCACTGAGTGTGGAGTCTGCTTGAGATTCTCTTTACCTTTCCCTCTGCCCCTCACCACCCCACCCCTGCTCTTTCTCTCTTTCTGAAAGAAAGAAAGAAAGAAAGAAAGAAAGAAAGAAAGAAAGAAAGAAAGAAAGAAAGGTGTTGAGTTCAAGGATGTACAATCAATGCAATAATTTTTCTCTTATTTTTGATGACATAATGAACACTTGCAGTAACAAACGTCAAATAATACGAAAAAGTATGCAATTAAAGGTAAATCTTCCTGTGACCTCCCAGGCTTCCTGTCCTGTCACGGAGGCAATCACTGTTACCAACTTATTTATATTCAAGCTTTTAAAATTGTCACCTGTTATGGGCTGAATTGTGTCCCCCTAGGGTTTACGTGTTGCAGATTCAACCCTCAGTCCTTCAGAATATGACCATATTGGAAGAGAAGGCTTTTAAAGAGGTAATGAAGTTAAAATGAAGCCATTACAGTGGGCCCTAATCCAGTAAGACCGGTATCCTCATAAGAAGAAGAAAGAGGAGAGACTATATGGAGACATCAGGAAGGATGGCAGTCTGCACGCCAAGGAGAGAACTTCCAGAAGGAAACAGGCTTACCAGCATCCAATTTCGAACTCCCAGCCTCCAGAACAGTAGGAAAATAAATTTCTGTTGTTCAAGCCACCCAGCCTGGGACCCTTCAGTATGGCCGCCCTAGCACACTAATACGCCGCTCAAAGAGAACCGAACGGGGAGCCAACGGAAAAGGATATATGTCAAATGGTGGAGCATGTCACACAAAAAATTTCCCTTTTCACTGTCAGGCACTGGTCCCCAAGTTACCTTTAAGGGTCAGAGTATTCTATTTGCAGTTTCAGGGATCGTCTGCTCTCTGTCCCAAACACTCCCGCACCATGGAGAAACGTTCCATTTTTTTGCAACTGGGGATGTATCTATCACTGTGCACACGCCACTGACAATGTGACTAATCCGCTACTTACCCAGATGGTAGCGAGGGCTCCTGCAAATCTCAAAGAAGGTCCAGGCAGCTGAGGCAACGTCACCCTGCGCCCCACCATCCCGCCACCCACCTGTCCCCGCTGCCCACAGCCTTGACTTACAGTCACGCCAGGATGCCATCACTGATGCTAAGCGTCTGCCCTGTGCCTCTTCCCCATCCTTAAAATTCACCTTGATCGCTTCTCATTCTGCAGAGGGCTGCTCTCAGAAAAGTAAGTGCAAGTAACTCTGGACTGGAAGCCAGAAAACCTTTATCTGATTCCCGACTCCGGCTTCCAGCATGGAAGCCATAGGATCACAGGCGCTCCAGGTCCCTAAACCTTGCCAGGGACAATACCACCCACCCTGCCTTCCTCATCGGGCTCATTGCCTTTCTTTTCACCCCTAATCCTGCTATCACCCTGGGTGACGTCAGTGTCCACACGGATGGGCCTGCCCAACAACAGGCCATCAGTATGACATGACGCCCCATTCAATGCCCTAACTGAAGTCTGATGACTCCTGTTCCCCAGGCCTCCCCATCCCCCCTCCACTTCGACTCCTGTTCTTACCAGGAAAGCCTCCACCTCTACATGGTGGGTTTCACATTCCACTGTCTCGCGATCACTTTCTGTCGTTTCAGGTCTGTAGTCCTTCCCTGCGCTCTCCGTTATCCTTGTAATGGTCCTACCACAGTCGTAGCTACAGAGTGATTTGTGTGAACATTGGTTTAACATCTATCTCCACTTTAGATTTTAAAGCCCATGAAAGTAGGACCATGTCTTCTGGAATCACCATCTGAGGCCTTAGAACAGTTCCTTCCACACGGAGGTGCCCAAAATACTGGTTGTAAAAATGAAGGAATGACTCTCTCTAAGCTCTCGTCTTCACTTCCTTCCCTATCTGGGTTGGATTCAGGGCCCATCGCTTCACGCGTTTGCAATATTCCCAACTCCCTTGCCCCTTTGTCCTTCTCTTGCCCCCATCCAGGAATTTCCAAGTCTGGAAACACCCAGCTGTCACCTTCTCTGGGCCACATCTGGGTTGTGGAATGCTGGCAGGGACAATGACAAGGTGGCAGATATTTGTTCCTTATACATTAAATACCCCCCTTCTTAACAGAGCTCTCAATCCTGCCCAGCAATCTTTCCTATTACTTTAGTCAACTCTGTCTGCATTTTCTCTGTAGATTATTTTTAAGTCTTCTCTAACTATGCCCAGCCTTTGACCGTTCTTCCTCTTCTATGATCTTCGGCAAATGATCTCATCCCTTCTTCCACAGAGAAAGATGGAAGCCAGCAGATGCGAGAGTTCCCTCCTATCTGACCATCCCACCATACTGATTCATTCCTCCTTTCCAGTCCGCTCTTGGAAGGTCAGAGTGGGCAAAGCAGCTATGAAAATCCTGAAGCTTTCAGCTGTAAGAGCAGAACTGCCATCTGGCCAGCTCCCTGGGTAGTGGAGGATTTACAAGGAGCTGTCTCACGCGGAACACCAGAGTTTCTCTGGGATTCTGGAAGCCAGATCCCTTCTTCACTCGGCCATTTAGCGATTCCTCAGACTCGGCTTACTTTGGGTGCATGTGTGTCCTCCTAACTAGGGAGAGGACACTCCCCAGAGTAAGGTCGGTGTTTGCTGGAGATGGGATTATCAGCCCCTGAGAACAGGGATTTTGTTCAATGCGTTTTTCTGTTTCTTTTCTGTTCCTGGTCCCTTGCTCGATACTTAGGAGGTTAATGAATGTTTATTTTAACATACTGAATCCAATAAAAATGTGCATGGAAACTTCTGACACAGGGCCTTGTTGGGCTTTACTTTCTAAGAGATATCTCTTTGTCCTGGAGAACTTATCCTGAGTTCTCTGTGTTCAGACTCTATTTTAAAATCAAATTTCCACGGAACCTGGGAAGACTCAGAATAAACCTTTCTTTATTTCCCAGCCTGGCCACAGCCTCAGAGTAGGGCTTTGAACTTTGTCATACCAGCCACAGTCCCCAGGCAAGTTTCTCCTCGAGGATAATTACACTCCTGGAAAAGGTAGCTCCTGCCAGAAGACTCTATCTGTGTTAGGTGACTTACACAGCTTGTAAATTGTTTTCCTCCAGTTGGAAGATGGGGGTGGTGTATCACCAACAGAAATGAGTATAGGGGGCATCTGTCTGAAAACCATTTCCCTACTGGCTACCTTGCCAGTTTCTGCTTATACAATGCAGGCAGCTTGGGGGAACCATATTGTCCCTATAAGCTCATAACACATGGACAAATGATTAAAAACACATGGAAAACAGTTCCACAGCTAAGCTAAAATTCAGATGGGAATGGAAAATCAACTTGCAAAGCTTTCAACTGACTCGGGGCCAAATGTGGGACAGAATGCGAGGAGAAGTTGCCAAAAGAGAGGGAAGTTGCGGGGAAAAAAAGCAACTCGTGGATAGGAAACCTAAAACAATGACACCTTGTATTGACAACCCTTTCCTAAGACTCTCCAAGAGTAGGCACCAAAATCAACTCTGGAAATATTAAGACCTTCATTTTGTGAAAGATTTCAGACAGATTTATATTTTCTACCCTCCATAAATAAAGGTTGGCTTGACTATCTTGGCAACACCTATGCAGAAACATAATGTTAAGTATCTGTAACATAAATATTAAAATATTACACATTTTTCCTTTTCCCTTGGAGGTGTGGGAATTAAGTAACAAGGTGACACGAGACAAACTGTGAAAAATCATGACAATAAAATGCAAAAGCAAAGCAGAACTTTCCAGTCAGACCTGCCTTCTGTTGCGTACCTGACCCTGGGCCCAAGTTGGCCATAAAGGTGGGCAGGTCTTTGTCACATTTGCAAAAGTTCAATTCTTGGTTCAAATCTGAAACTCTAGGAAGCTGGTTATTTGAGGCTAGTCACTAAAATGACCCAAGGATTCTGGCGGGTAGGAAATCTGTGAGCAAGGAGATTTCCTGGGAGCCACATTCTGCTGTTTTTTTCTGTCCTTTCACTTCTGGCCTGAATCCTTCCTGACGCCCGTACAACCTGAACCGTCTTTCTCTTCATTTAGCACCATTTAATTCTTCACGTGTTCATCCGGGGGCAGGATGAATCCTCAAGACACAGGACAAGCGTGTTCCTTAAACACTGAATGCAAAGGGAGATTTTGAAAACATGGCTCCATGGAGGAGCCATTCTTAGAAAAGAACTATCCTTCAAGTCCTTAGCAACAAACAATTCTTTTCCATCATGTGAAAAACCATCTGCTAGCGTCTCTCTTTATAATGAGATCTGTGTCTCATAGATCACGTCTGAAAGCAAGGCACAGTGGGGTTTAAAAAGGCCTTCTTGGTCATCTGGATTTCTCCAAAAACTGGAACCATTTCCATGTTCAACACAAATGTCCTAACGTGTGGGAATGTTCTCACTTGTCACACGGAACTTTAAAACCCTGATTCTCCCACCCCCAGATCCTCCTTCCCTGTTTACTGGTGAGCACAGGCACTGTTTAAAATTGTCACTCTCTTGGGACACCTGGGTGGCTCAGTCGGTCAAGCATCTGACTTCAGCTCAGGTCATGATCTCAGGGTCTTGGGATCGAGCCCCGAATCGTGCTCCGCCCTCAGCGTGGATTCTGCTTGTCCCTCTGCCGCTGCCCCTCTCCCTCTACTTCTCTCCCTCCCCCCACCACCTCCTCCCCCTCCTCGTGCTCTCTCTCAAAAAATAAAATCTTAAAAAAAACTTGTCACTCTCTTCCAGGTACTTTACATCTCTCTCTCTTTCTCTCTCTCACACACAATGGCTTTTAAAAAGGTATCTTTTATTGAGTACCTACTAAGTTCTGGGCATGTTCTTTGTAGTTTCATATTACGTTTTCACGACAATCTTTCCAGGACATTATTGTTATCCCCATGTTATAGATAAGAAACCGAGGCTTAAAGAATTTAAGGTACATAGCCAGTAAATGGTGGAATCGTGACAGAAACCCACCTCATGTTTGTCTCCCCTGTCAGTTTGCTTTTTGCAAGGTAGCTATTAAAATGATGCATATGTTATTTTATACTCTGCTATTTTAAAATAACATTATGTATAGAACTATCACTTTAATGGAGACAATATAATTTTCCACTAAGCGTTCTTCTGTCTTTGGATATTTAAATCACATAACTTTACTCCAGTATTTTACTGCCCTGAGCTAAGGATATTGTTATACTTAGAGCTCTCTTTTCTTTTGAAAAATTTCCATGTTGTAGAAATCATTCTTTCTTTCTTCAAACAGCTTTATTGAAATACAGTTGACATACAATAAACATGTGTTTAAAGTGTATAATTTGATAGATGTAGACAAATAGGGGCGTCTGGGTGGCTCAGTTGGTTAAGCATCTGCCTTCGTTCTGCTCAGGTCATGATTCCAGGGTCCTGGGATCAAACCCCACGTCCCGCTCTCTGCTCAGCAGGGAGTCTGTTTCTCCCTCTCCCCTGCCTGCCACTCTCCCTGCTTGTGCTCTCTCTGTGTGCCAAATAAATAAATTTTTTTAAAAAGTAGACATATATCTGTATACCTGTGAAACTATTACCACAATCAAGATAGTGAATATATCCATCACCCCTAAAAGTTTACTTGTGTCCCTTTTCAATCCTTTCCTCTGCCTTTTCCTATTCTCCTCTCTCATTCCCGGGTAACTTGCTTTCTGTTATTATAAAGTTTGTACCTTCTAGAATTTTCTATAAATAGAATACAAATATACTATGTGTTCTTTCTTGTCAGGCTCTTTGATTCAGCACAATTATTTTGAGAATCGTTCATATGGTTGTAGCAATCTCACTTGTTTTTATTTCCGAATAGATTTCATTGCAAGGATATACTATAATTTGTTTATCCACTCACATGACAATGGACATTTGGTCGTTTATAGTTTTGACCGTCACAAATAAAGCTGCTATGAACATTCAAATATAAGTCTTCAAATGGAAATAAGCATTATTTTCTCTTGTGTAAATACCTAGGAGTGAAATGGCTGGATCACATGGTAGGTATATGTTTAATAAAGAAACCACCAAATTGTTTTCCAGAGTGGTTGGACTATTTTATATTTCACCAGCAGTGTATAAGAGTACTGATTCCTTCATATCCTCACCAACACTTGGTATGGTCGGTCAGTCTTTATAATTTGAGCCATTCTAATAGGTGTGTAATACTATCTCATTGTGGCTTTAATTTATAATTTCTAATGACTGATACATTGACATATTTTCATTTACTTATTTGCTATCTATATATCTTCGGTAGTGATGTATCCATTCAAATCTGCCCATTTAAAAAATTTCTTATTATTGATTTTTGAGGGTTTCTTTTATATAGTCTGGATATCAGAGAAATGTGTAGTACCTGTCATTTTCATAACAGTGGCTTGATCAAGATGTATTATCCTTTTGTACATATCATTGGCTTTGAATTGGTAGATTTTTGTTCGGATTTTTCTATCTATATTCATGAGGGATATTGGTCTGTTGTGCTCTTATATTTTTATATAGTTTGGTATCAGAGTAATACTTTGCCTCATAGAATAAGTCAGAAAATATTCTTTTGAGATTTTCTGAGTGAGTTTTGTAGAATTGGTACTATTTCTTCTTTAAGTATTTGTAAAATTCAATAGCGAACCTATCTGGGACTTAGTAATCTGTGTTCTCTCATATTTTTCCTGACTCGTCCTGTTAGAGGTTTACCATTTTTATTGACATTCTCAAAGAACCAGCTTCTGGTTTCATTGATTTCTGTTCTGATATTTTCTATATGCTTATTTCTGTTGTCTTCTTTTTCTAGTTTCTTAAGGTGGAGCTGAAGTTAAAACCTTTCTTCTTTCAAATATAGACATTAAGAGCTATAAAATCTTCCCTGCATAATGCTTTAATGGCATCCCACAAACTTTGAGATGTTTTCATTTTTTAAAAAGATTTTATTTATTTATTTATTTATTTATTTATTTATTTATTTATTTATTTTAGAACATGAGCAGGGGGAGAGGCAGAGGGAGTGAGAGAGAATTTCAAGCAGACTCTGCACTGAGCGTGGGGCTCCATCCCACAATCCAGAGACCACAACCTGAGCTGAAATCGAGAGTGGAATGCTTACCCGACTCAACCTCCCAGGTGCTCCTATTGTTTTCATTTTTATGCAGTTCACCACACTTTTTACTTTGCCTGTTGACTTCTTTAACCCATGAATTGAATCAAGTTTAAAGTTTAGTTTTCCAGAGATACTTCTGTTATTGATTTCTAATTTACCTCCATTATGGTCAGAGAACGTATTTTGTATAACTTAAATCCGTTTAAATTTATTGAGACTCATTTTATGTCCCGGAAAATGGCTCACTCCAGCAAATGTTTCCCGTGCACCTGAAAAGATGTCTATTCTGCTGTTGTTGGGTGGAATGTTCTAGCAATGGCAGTTAGGTTAATTTGGCTAACAATGTTCACACTTTTAAATCCTTACTGATGTTCTCTGCCTACTTGTTCAATCAATTATTGAGAGGGTATTAGCATTTCTGAATATAATTCTAGATTTATTTCTATCAGTTTTTGCTTCATGTATTTCTAAACATTGTTATTATGTGCACAAATGTTAGAATGATTGTGTCCTCTTGATGTATTGACCCATTTAAATTATAAAATAAGCACCTTTAACCTTGGTAGTATTCTTTGCTCTAAAATCTACTCTGATATTAATTTAGCTGCTTCAGCTTGCTTTTGACTAGTTTTGGGATGGCATATATTTTTCCATTTTTCTTCTGTAGAGTAAGTTGGGATTGATTGCCTTTGGGAAGCAAAAATACAGATGGGGATAGAAGCAAAAGGTGAACTCATACTTCATTGCTTGGAAGAAGTATTGCGGGTTACCATAAGGCCCTTAATGGAAGTGTCGGTTCATTTTTGTCCCTTTCTGTCTTAAGATAAACTAGACTTTATTGCCTAGCAGAATATAAGACCTATAAAAACTGTTCAAAATGAACAGTTATATGTGTAAGTTATGAGGAGGGTATATTCATTTCCTGCATGATCCTGTTCTAAAGACTTGTAGAATTAATTTTAGAAAATCATGGCATTCTGGACATTACACATATCCAGACACACTCTGCCATCCGTAACAGCCCTCTCATGATTAATGGGGAGAAAGGAGGAAGATCAATAAAGCCGTCCTGTAAGTTAAACAGTACGTCCAATTAACATTCTCTTCCCCTTAACCAACCATATAAATAAACAAACAAAAACCTGGGTGAGACATGAGGCAAAGACTGGAAAATGTATCTTGGATGAGTCAGATAAACACACAGCAAATATATCCACCCACTTACAGCTTTCTAAAATAAATTTTTATACGGTGATTTTTAATAGCATTTTTATGGAGATATACTCCCTATAACATCATATTCACCATTTTAAAGTGCACACTTCAGTGCTTTTCAGTGTATTCACCATGTGGTACAACCATCCCCACTATCTAATTCCACATCCTTTCCATACCCTCAGGAAGAAATCCTGTACCCACTAGCAGTTAGTTTCCATCTCCTCGTCCCCCACCCCCTGGGCAACCATGAATCTACTTTCTATCTTCATAGATTTGCCCATTTTGGACATTTCATATGAATGGACCACGCAGTACATGGCCTTCCCCGTCCATCTTCTTTTACTTACAATAATGTTGTCAAGCATATGTCAATTTTATCACACTCATCATTCAAAGATATTTTGTTGGAATATAAGCAAACTATTTGCTCCGAGTGGTAAGAATGAGAGTATGTAGAAGAATTCGAAGAGATTCAGCCCACGATTTGGAGGTCTCTAGTTCTGGTACTGATCCCTTCTCACTTTACCTTCTCAAGACTTCAGTGTCCCCTGCTCTACAATAAGGACATCAGGTGAGACGATATCATTGTTCTCTTTTTTTATTCCTGTTACTCCAGGGATCTCAAAGACACAGAGACACCTACTGCTGGTCCTGTCACAAAAAATCAGTCAGCTGGATTAGAAAACTTTAGTTCCTCACTTGATCTGGAGACAGGAGATTTGGGACAGCTGCTATCCATAACACTTTGACCTGATCATGAACACAGGAAGTAATACCAATTCCTTAATCAGGAGAGAAAAAAAACCAAAGACAGCCTGAGCTGTTTGTAGTAGGGTGTGTTTCCCATTGACTCTGAAAAGGGATAATGTAATCAGTGATTTCCACTGTGACTTCCTCCCTGATAAAAAGTTTCACGCTCAAAAAAAAAATTATTAGAAATTTGCATGTATACACTATGCTTTTATACTTCTATTTTCCTATCTCGTTCACAATAATATCTCCAATATCTAGAATAGGTGAGGGGCTGGCACTTGAGATTCAATAATATTCGTCGAATGAATGGCGGATGGATGGATGGCTCGCTGGCTGGCTGGGTGGCTGGGTAGATGGATGAAAGCCGTGTAAAGGTTGATTTAAACAGCAAGGATAAAAAAGACGCTCTGAGTTTCCTTTTCCATCCCTTCTTACAATGGATAGAACAAATATAAAATGTGAAAAACTAAAGCAACAGTAGTTCAGAAGTAGAAATAAGTTTATTTTATTAATTTTGATACAATGCTACAGACAGTACATTTAATAGGCTGCCTTGTTGCAAAAATTAATCAGCACCAGTTCCTGGTTTGAATTATACAAACCATAGTGTTAATGAAAATATGTGCATGTTCTTTTTGGCTGTATTAAAAATAAACAAAAACAGACACGTAAATAAATGTCACCTGGTTCGTTTTTACCACTCCTTGGAAGGAGATGAAATAATTATCATATGTTTTTAAGTTTACGTTCAGCAAAATAAATGCTAGATACATATGTATGTTTTGGTTAAAGAGCAAAAATCACAGGATTCTGAAAAGCTACATGCTACTCAGCCGAGTTGATGCCCTTGGATAGAGGGGGCTTTTCCTGAGTCGATATTCAAATCTGGGGAGAAGAGCTGGGTGTCATTTAGGTCTTTCTTTCTGATGCTCTTGTTCTTAGCTACCATCTGTCCCATCTCTCCCTGCTCAACCCTTCTCTCCTCTCTCCCCTCTCCTCTCCTTTAATCACCCATTCCCATTGTACCATCATTCCATTTCCTTCCTTCCTGCTCCCACCGGAAACTGACAGGTGACAGTAACCAATCTAGGGAGAGAACCACGACCATCATTTCCTTTTTTTTTTTTTAAGATTTTATTTTTAAGTAATCTCTACACCATATGGTTCTTGAACCCACTACCCTGAGATCAAGAGTTGCATGCTCCACTGACTGAGCCAGCCAGGCACCCCTGTCTTTTATTTTAGATGACAATCATTTACTTCTTTTTCTCCCTGAGTCAAAGCCCATTCATAAGAAATAAAAGTTTTGATGAATATTGTCCAGGACCCCAACTTGTCTGAATTTTTGTTTGTATCCTCATTCAATTACTTGCATTTTAGAACCTGATTGGTGCTTTTATGATCAGGAATATTTAAAAATATTATCCTAGTATATCTAGTTGCTACAAGAATCACAACATTCTCCCTTCGTGCTAGCATTTGCAATTACACTTAAACACCATTGTCATTGTCGACGAGTATAATGAAATCTACCATGCTGACCAGGTTCTCATAACAGCCCTGGTGCTGGATTCCCAGTTTTAAATAGTTACCATAGCTCTGGAGTTCTAGCAGGGAGTGGCTCCTGAACTCTTCACTTCTTGAACCTTTACTTTCCGTCCTAGGATATCACTCCATAGGTAAACAGCTCTTCGCCACATTATCTGGCAACTCACCTTCCCACGCAGGAGGGACTAGTGGATCAGAAAGGATTGGAGCTGGTATGGAGGGTGGGTTTGCATCTTTTGGTTAAATACCAGAGAGTGCTTGTGTTGTATGAGAGACCTGTATGTTGTATCAGTCCAGAGCCTACTTGTGACACCTACGTGAGACTCCCAATGCCACGATGTCTTTTAAATTTAAGTAAGAGGTAGGAATGCCTAAATGTTATCCCCACTTCTCTTTGTGAATACTTCTAATACCGAAAATCCTGATAAATGGGCAGAAATCAAACAAGCTTGTCATGTTTTATATCCAGAAACTGGACTGAATTTCTTCCGTTTATTTTAGTTTTACAGAATGTGTTATTCTAATAAAGCGTGCACCAAAGCTTTAGTCTACTTGGTAACCCCATTTTGACTCTGAAATTACTCTGAATTACTCATAGAGCAAGTTACATTTGGCACAACCGTATTTTTCAGTGATTATGAAAAGAGGAAATTTTTGAGCAAATGCTTCAGAAAAAAATTTCTAATTTCCTGTAATTAAACCCTGATTTCAGAAGGGAGTTCTTGGAAGGCTGCAACACGCTTCACTGGTACAAAAATGTTTCATTCAGCTGCTATTATAAATTAATAAGGGACCTTTATGTTAGAGAATCAGGTTAGCATGCCATTTCTAGAAATATTAGAGATGTAAGGGCTCAGTTATCTCAAAATCCATTCTGAGAATATAGGTTTTCAAGGGCTCTGCTTTCAGCATTATTTTTCTTTGTTCATCAACATAGTTCATTGAGACGCTTGTGAGGAAGCAGTATTTTTCTTCCAGGTGCTAACCATCACTCACATATACTCTATTCCAAATGTCCTTGAGAAACGTTAGTCAGCACCATATACCCAAATGAAAAGAGAGGTTCACGTTACTTCAAATTTCTCATGAATCTGTACGGCCGGGGGAAATGTAATCATCAGCTCTGGGAAGATACAATGCCAACATTTTTACTGGAAAAAGAGATCTGTCTCATGAGTGGGGATAGGTAGACCCCTGACATACAGGTAGCCTCTGAATTCTTACCTGAACTAGAGCTTTGCAAACGAGCCTCCGTCTGCAAGTTTCTCCCATCTAAAAGCCTTCCTTTTCCACCACAGAGAATTCTCCTTTTTTCATCCACAAGCCTCTTATCTGAGGTTTCACATTCGAAAGGGCTCCAAAGGACAAAGGGACCCTCTGCAGTCCCCTGTGATTTAGTGAGCTGGCAGGGCTGGCTCTCCTCAGATGGAGTTGGCACAAGCCCCTGCAGAACAGATTCCAGAATGGACTCATTAGAGGTCTTGGGACCCCAAAATCCAAGGACCATGAACTTGGTCTGGACTCAGATATAGAGTGGGGTCAGGGTGGGAGTATCCTAGGATAAGCAAATCTTGTACCATATAATGCTTTAGGCATTTATTTTGAAAGGCACTGAGAAGTAAGAATTGTATCTCTTCCTGATACAAATACTCATTGATCAATCTTCCTGGAAGTATTCTTCAATGTTCCTTTTTTACTAGATAGAATCACTCATATACTATGATAAAAAAACGTACTAAGTCAGTCATGACACCTTGTTTTGTATGGAACAATATGCACAAATCCTGTAAATAAATAGATGAGAAATCCCAAGTGGGCACTTGTAAGGCCAGTTACATTTAGAGTTTCCTGGAGCACACATAATTGTGAGGTTTGCCCTTCCTACAGTCCTGTGTTTGCCATTTCCCTTGTTTTTGAGCCAAAACACAGTTCTTGCCAGGCTTTAAACGTTGAGGGGGCCCTTTCCTCCAGTTGGTGAAGGTGACAGGTTCCCCGCCGATCCACTTCCAGTGGCCAGCACGCACTTGGTCATTCAAACCTAACAGGAACCAAAGAATGTGCCAATATTACATTTATGCTGGAAGAGCTTATGGTCTATAGCTCTAAGTTCAGTAATCACATATAAACACGAGCCTACATTTTAAAACACAGAATAGGACCTGGGAATCCTAAAACGCAGTTAAGAACATATAGCTTTGAGGGACGCCTGGGTGGCTCAGTCAGTTAAGTGTCTGCCTTCGTTCGGCTCAGGTCATGATCCCAGGATCCTGGATCCAGTCCCTCATCATCAGTCTCCCTGCTCAGCGGGGAGCCTGCTTCTCCCTCTCGCCCTCCCCCTCACTCATCCTCTCTCTCTTTCTCTCACTCTGTCTCTCAGATAAATAAAATATTTTTAAAAATTAGAATTAAAAAATTAAAACAACAACAACAACATATGGCTTTGGAGTCAGGCCGATGCAAATCAAATCCTCGATCTACCACTTACTAGTTAAGCATCTTTGCTTAACCACTCCCAGTTCAAGTTTCCTCATCTAAGAAATGGGAATAAAAATAGTATATCAAGGGCTGTTTTAAGTAGTAAATAAGAGAATGCCTGTCAAGTGCATGGCATATATACATGTGTCGCAAGCAGTAATTAATACTCACGTTATTTTTACAGACAGAACTCCTATCCCAGGGAAACCGGCACACTCTTGTCTCTTGTTGCTCTACCTCGCTATTTAAATGTCTTGGTTTTCATATTTGAAAGTAGCTTAACTAGGTATTATTTTTAGTCTGGAACGTAAGATTTTTTCAGCCTGCTATAATTCCAACAAAAAGCAGCTTTTCTCAACTTGCCTCGCTACTCCCACTGGCTATTTTACAAATTGCACTTTAGTGTTGCAAAGCTTTTGTAAACTTTCTTAAAGAAACATTCCTCCTCCTCACTCTCCTTCATAGTAGAAACAAAACAATACAATGAGGAGAGAGCATGATCTGACATCTCCCAACCATGTTTAACCAGGAAAAGAGGCTTAGTTGCATAGCCTATAACCTTCCCCGTGATTCTCCCTCAATATTTTGGAGTAGAATAAAATTAACTACTATCCCCTTCTGGATTGTTTCCCTGCATTATTAGTCAGGAGATGTTATGCCTAAGAGGACTCAGGGAATAGAGCCTTGAAATCGGTCACTGTGGGAGCAGAGAAAACATCTCCTCCAGCTTTAACTTAATACTCTCAAAAAATTTCAGAATTTAGGGATGTACTAAGTATTATAGAGATTTTGAGAAGCCAACATTGGGTTTACTATCGTTCCCCGAAATCCAATACTTTCCGGGACAGATGGTGAAAATACTGACTTTGATGTGCCCTGAGAATTCTCCTAAAAATGGAATCTGAAGAGATTTGTATTATTGTTAAAACTGAAGAAGATATTAAAACGTCAGAAAACAAGGGATAAAATTACGATCCACCTATAATTGTCAATAGAGGTAAACATTTCTAATTCTTTGGCATAGTTCTTTATATATGTCTATGTGTATATCATATGCATATATGTATATATCACATGTATATAAATATTTTATTCTAAATTATTTTGTGCTTCATATGGCTGTGGACTCTGCTTTTTTACTCAGCACCCTGTCACAAATACATTACACATTTTATATATAATATGCCTCTAACATATATTTCTTGGATGAAATAATAAACATAAAGCACTTTAATGTCTTTAATATTCAATGCCTTACAAAAGCATTAAATATTAAATATTCCTTCATATGGCTATACCATAGTTTATTTAACTATCCCCTATTTACAGCTATTTCTAATTTTTTACTTTCAGAAATAGGGGCACCTGGGTGGCTCAGTTGGTTAAGCGGCTGCCTTTGGCTCAGGTCATGATCTAAGGGTCATGAGATCAAGCCCCACATCAGGCTCCCTGCTCAGTGACTGGGAGTCTGCTTCTCCCTCTCCCTCTGCTGTTACCCCTACTTGTGCTCTCTCTCTTGTGTGCTCTCTCTCTCAAGTATATAAATAAAATCTTTAAAAAAGAAGAAAAAAAAAGAAATAGCATTTGTTGAATTCTCTTACCTCTAAACCAAACCACATCCCTTAGTATTTTTTTAAGTATTTTTTTATTTTTTTAAAGATTTTATTTCTTTATTGGAGAGAGAGAGAACGAGCAGGAGAGGGACCAAGGGAGAGGGAGAAGCAGACTCCCCGCTGAGCGGGGAGCCCAATGCAGGGCTGGATCCCAGGACTCTGGGATCATGACTGGAGCCAAAGGCAGACGCTTAACCGACTGAGCCACCCAGTCGCCTCAAGATGAGTTTTAAAAGACAGACTAGACTGTCTGCCGGGCACCCCCTCCAAAAAAGAAAAAACAGACTGTCCGACCACCTAACTGTTGCTTGCTACCGCGAGCCACAATTATTTGGCCCATGGAGGGTGATGCCCTCTTAATATTCTCGTCTCCCTCCCCAATACAGCGCACACACTTGCCTATCCAAAAGGGTTTTCTTCCACTGATGTCCCAGAGCCATCGCATATGCTGCCTGGAGAGAACCGTTACAAGGCTGCCCAGGTGACTACAAGCAAACAAACAAAAAGGACAGTGTCAGTGACAAGGAGTCCCACATTCCTGTTGGTAGGAAATTCATAACAGAAATCAAATCGGTTTGAAATAGAAAAAAAGCATACATATAGAAAGAACTTTCCAGGATTTGAATACTCTATTTTTTTGACTTTAATGACTATCTGTAGGGTGGGATCAGTGACAGCAAACAAAGTGAGATTTTTTAATACTATCTGAGCTTTAAAGCACAAATTCAATTGGTTTTAAACATCTTATTGGAAACATCAGCAACTACCTATTTATAAAAATTAATGCCAAAATATTACTCCTCTCACAGGGAGTCTACCTCTAAATGGCATACATTTGACAAACATCCAGTTAATTTGATCAGTAAAGTAACCCAAATTATTCACGTAAAATTACTGGAGGCCTACATTTTGCGCTTGGTGTATTTAATCAAATACACCAATAATTGCAACCCTTTGATTGCCCTCGGTGAAATGAGCATAGTCTCGCTGTCAAAACTTCGTAAGTGGTGTAGAAGTTAAAGCACATGTTCCTATAAATATATATAAAAATACCCCCCCAAATAGAATTGCTTTGATGTTTAAGGTGCATAGCATAATGACATCACTTACACATGTTGTGAAATGATTACCACAATGAGTTTAGTTAGAATCCATCATTTCATTTAAATATCCAAAAAAAAAAAGAAAGAAAGAAAGACAATTGTTTTCCTTGTGATGAGAACTCTTGGGATTCACTCTCTCAATAACTTTCAAATATACCACAGAGCTGTGTTGGCTGTACTCCTTATGCTGTACGTTAGATCCCGGTACTTAATCGTCTTATAACCAAAGGTTTGTACCTTTTAACCACTTTCATCCAACTATCCCACCCCATATTCCTGGCCTCTGCTAATCACATCTGATCTTTTCTTCTATGAGTTTGTGTTTTTGTTTTGTTTTAAGACTCTACATATAAGCGAGATCGTATAGTGTTTGTCTTTCTCTATCTGTGTTATTTTACTTAGCATAAACTCAACGAGTATTATGTTGTTACAAACGGCAGGATTTCCTTCTTTTTTGCAGCTAAATAATATTCCTCTCTGTGTGCGTGTGCGTGTATGACAACTTCTTTATTCATTCACCCATTGAAGGACACTTGGTTACTCTAAATAATAAACATGCTATTAACATGGGGGTGCCAATAGCCCTTCAACATACTGTTTCGCTTCCTTCAGATATATTCCCAGAAGTGGAACTGCTGGATCATTTGGTAGCTCTATTTTTAATCTTTTGAGGATCCTCCATACTGTTTTCCACAGTGGCTGCACCAATTTGCAATCCCATCACTATACACAAGTGATTGTTTAATTATTTCTAATTCCCCAACGGTGCCCATTAAAAGCTCTTTAAAAATGCTTTAAGTAAGAAGCTAATGATTATTTTTTTCTTTTCTTCTTCTTTTTTAATACAGAAAGTTTCAAACAAGAAACGGAGTCATCATGACCTTGCCTGGTTAATATCCATTGATATTTTATTCATTTCACCTACGTCTTTCCAAACTTCAGATCCATTTCTCTGCTTTTCCAGATCACATATGGTGAATATAATTTATCCATTTCGTAATGATTTTTTCCCCACTAAAACCAGTACTTTATTGTTCTATCATGCAGTGCTGACTTCTAGGACTTCTGAGATACATAAGTCTCTTTACCTTTCTCTGAATGTCCTCAGGCTGCTGGATTTGGGTTTTGTGACTTGGCTCTGACCTCATTATTTACTGTCATCTCCTATCTGACAGTCACAGTAGATGGACAGCACAACTTCTTCCCTTCCTCTTCCATTCGATATGGTAATTCTAAAGTGCTGAGGGTTTAGAACTCAGAATACCAAATGTGTGTTATATGTAGGCTGAGGGAAGGCTCGAGGGGCTGTCTCAGTCAATATGGTGCATTGAACAGAGCATAAGAGATCTGAGTTCCCTTCCTGCTCTGCCCCTAATTCCCTTATGGCTATAACTGCAGCCTCACCTTCATCATTAGGAAACAACAGGGTTATTTAACACCTCTCCCACTTTAAGATTCTTGAAACTATCGTGAAAGCAGACTTTGTAAAATCCATTTTAGCTGGTCAAGTACAAGTTTGATTTCTTTTCTTGTCTCTCCAAGAAGCAAAAAGTCCCAAAAGAGCAAGATGGGAAGATAGCTGTGTTTAGGATAGGTAACATGTTAGACCACAGTTATTTATAAAAGAAACATTTAGGCACTGGTGTATTGATCCTTGTACAAAAATATTCCTTTTTTTATGCCCATATATACACCAAATAGTGTGAATGTTAGATGTAGATTATATATAGAGAGAGATAAAAATAAAATACAGAAACACATAAATAAAAATCTTTGGACAGCTCTGAAATTTGAAGGCATTCAAAATGTAGTAATAAAAACAGAAACTTTAATTTTTCTAGTTAAAGAAATAAACATCTACTTCTTTGAAATGTTTTGATTAAGTATAGATCTATTTCAGAGTAACTCTTTAAGGACAGGCCAGCAGGGGTTCCAGACACTCCTGTGGGAAAACAAAATGGTTTTATAGATAATGATTTATAATAATAGAATTACCAAATGTACAATGACTGCCTAAGGAAATGAGCAGATGAGATTACAATATGTAAATTCAAGAAATACCTAATCTAGGAGTCTAGCTCCTCTGGTTGGAAAAATAATAAAACACCAATGGAGAGGAAAGGAGATTGGAGATAAAGATTGAGTTGAGTTAGCAATCTGATTAGGGACAAGGAGGAAAGCAAAATTTGCTGTTCTTGAAACATTGGTGCTGCAAATGACCCTCTGTAAGGAATCGTCAGGGAAGAGAGTCCCAGGAAACACAGCCCAGAATTGAATAATGATCCCTGATACCAGATAAAAAACATACTAATATTAATATTAATTCTAATTAGAAAAATCTAAAACCATCTCCTAAAATTAATTCATGAGAAGGTAAATATCCAGTTTGTAAAATGTTGAAACTATAAATGTTCTATCATAGAAAGAATTGATAATTCATAGAATACCCATTTTTCTTCCTTATATATATATCTTTCTTAAATTAAGTTTTTTATTTTAATTCCAGTATTGTTAACATACAGGGCTATATTAGATTCAGGTGTATGATATAGATGAAGAGTATCTGTTTTTAAGACAAAGAGGGTGGAGAAGAAAAAAACACAATAAACCTGAAAGGTCCAGGAAGGCAGGGAGGCCCATCTGATGGTAAAAACATGTTTACTGGTAGAGGAGGTCTCGGGGTTCCGAGAAAAATTATACCGAAGAGGTGACCCTGATGCCCAAAAATATTTCTTTTAGAATTACTGAACTAAAGGAAAATGGAGATCTTTTCTTTCTCCTTTTAGTTTGCTTTTAACTTGCCGCTAGTCATTTTTGGAAATGTCTGTAACTAGTGCTAACTGTTCTTGGGGTAATCATTCTCGTCCTTTCAAAACACAGTACACTGAAGTATCACACAAATACAATCAGATCAAATGTTCATACTCATTTTTTCTAAATAAAATTTGGAAATTAAAAGCTTTTTATGATATTTTTAAAAATCTCACACCATATATATTTTCTTTACCTCTCTTACACATCCTGGAATACCATCCGAAATGGTATTTGATAGATGTTCCTAGTTCTGCACCAATCTGGTAAACAAGTAATGTGTAATTTGAAAGCGTTTTATTACTGATAGATACATAATTCGTCTCTTTCTAAAATAAGATGGAAAAACTCCAGTTGTCCCTAAAAACTTTTTTTGTTCTGAACATTTTCTCAGTTTTATATCTCAAAAGAAATCACAGTTCTAGAGCTTAAAATAATTCTCTGAGACTAGAGTTTACCAAAATGACTTCAAAATAATATGAACAACTTACTTCTGAGCCTGCTTATAATACCATGTTTTCATCTGCTAGATACGATCTTTAATACCCTTGAATTGATTGGGGAGATGGAAATTTTCCGTCACTCCTATAATAGATTTCGTAATAGTTATTCTAGCACAAAATATTCTTCTATTTATAATATTTCTAAATACCATTTATGTTCTCCCGTATGCAATCAACAAATAGAGCTTGTAACTCACATGATTCACATTTGGGTCCAGAGACATCAACTCAATGAAAGCTAAATGCTGCCATTTAAATTTAGAGACTTTCACACGCTTTTTTTTTTTTTTAAGATTTATTTATTTACTTTGAGAGAGAGAGCGGGGGCGGGGGCGGAGGGAGAAGGAGAATCTCAAGGACACTCCCCACTGAGTGGGAGCCTGATGCCGGGCCCGATCTCATGACCCTGAGATCACGACCCTGAAATTACAACCTAAGCTGAAACCAAGAGTCCAATACTCAACCCACTGAGCCACCCAGGTGCCCCACTGACTTTCACATTCTTGATAGAGCTTTGTGAGAAGGAGATGTGGGAAGGAATTGTCAGGATTGTATGACACCTTACTGATATAAAATGCAGGGTTTAAAGACTTGAGCCATAGGGATGCCTGGGTGGCTCAGTCGGTTAAGTGTCTGCCTTTGTCTCAGGTCATGATTCCAGGGTCTTAGGATGGAGCCCCACATCAGGCTCCCTGCTCAGTGGGGAGCCTGCTTCTCCCTCTCGCCCTGCTCATGCTCTCTCTCTCTGTCACTCTGCCTCTCAAATAAATTTTAAAAAATCTTTAATAAAGACTTGCTCTACAGGACAGCTGTATCTGGAGAGAGATGGTGTCAATTTCTCTGAAGCTCATTGATGAATGAAGAATGGTTTAGTTATTGGGTTATTGAGCCAATACCAGGAGGTAAGACTTCAAGATGCAGCCCGGTCTAGACATTTCCAGTACAGTAAGTGCTCAAATTCTTGCTGAATGAATGAATTTATAAACTGAGAATCTGATTATACGTTTGCTCTGAAAGGTTACTTTGATTCCAATCCGAAAGAAACTTAGGGTCCATAATTTAGTAAAAATCATAGTAGGTCTTTGCTGTGAAAGATACAAAATACTAATACATAGTTTTGGAACCTACTTTAGGTTAGTTCAACACAAAGTTAACAATAGGTGTGCTTGGCAATTCACCTAACACGAGATAGCCCCGATCCTTATGGAGCTCTTTTAGAGAGTATAATAGAAGTGAAGTCCACAACTGAGTGATTTTGCTTCCCCAAATCTCTCTTGTTTTATCTGTAGAATGTAGATAATAATACGTGCTTCCCTCACAGAAGTGATGGGAGGATCAAATAAGCTAGTGTAGGTGAAAGAATTCTGTAAACTATACAGCGTGATATAAAAGGAAGGCGTTATTGGCAAGGAGGCGTGTGGAACTAGGTCAAGCTACTGTAAAAGGGTCAGGGTGTAAACGTGCTTAACCCCAGGTCGCAGATGAGATCTTAGGTCCAATGCATGAGGCAGTAGCTAGACCTTCAAATTAATTTGGGCCTCAAGTTTATTACTGGGGTGAGGGAATTGTATAACATTAATAGATTTATGACAAGATTAATAGATACATAACTAGTCTTCCTACTCCTTGTACTCATTAAAACCCAGCTGCAATTAGACAGATGAATAAAATAAAAATACACTGGGGGACTAATGTAGGTTGGTCACCATGAGGATATCAATATTATTACAAATTGCCATTATTTCAAAAGAAATGAATTTTGACACCAAAGAGTGAAAAGATCAAAATATCAGAGTAAAGAACAGTCCTTCTAAGAAAAGATACTTGGTGACCTGGTGCCGACATTGACGAAGAGATGGAAAGACATCGCTCAATACACGTTGTCTTTACTTCTCTCATAACACGAAGAACCTGCTAGAGCTTCATTATAGGCCAGCAGAGTTATCTGCATTGTCATTTGAGGACCACTGGAAGATGAACAACAAGGGTGCCTTCAAACTTGAGGTTTGGGGTTCTGTCGCTCTGTGCACCTGTATTTACCAACACATCCCAGCAGCAATTTGATCTGGTAACCTTGGCTAGAGTGTAACTGCACTTCCGTACTCTCCCTCGTTTTTGTCAGTCTAGACACCACACCCTCCTCTTCGAAACATGTTGCAATCTTCTTGCTAAATCAGAGAGCTTTTCGTTCCGCACCAGAACTCTTTCCTCAAGAGGTAAAAAAGACCGAAACCACTTTTCCTACCTGATATCAATGCATTAAGACAAACTTTAAATAATAAGTAGGACACCCAGTTATTTGGGTGGAAGAATGTCTTCATTGTCCCTTACCATACAGCAATATGGAAACATATGTATTTAAACAATAATTATTTATAAAATTTAAAAAACTAGTTAAACTTACTTATTCTACCCACTCGTCAACGAAAACCTGAAAGCCACTGATAAACCTCTATAGTACTCTTTATACTTAAGACATGAAATGCATCAGTGAAAAAGGGTGGTTGATTTGACCAGTTTTTTAAAAGACGTAAAACATATATATTTTTAAAGATTTTGTTTATTCATTTGAGAGAGCGAGCGAGTGAGCACAAGCCAGAGAGAGGGGAGGAGGCAGAGGGAGAAGGAGGTTCCCCGTTGAGCATGGAGCTCAATCTGGTCCCAGGACCCTGGGATCATGACCCGAGCTGAAGGCAGACACTTAACCGACTGAGCCACCCAGGTGCCACAGACTTTTAAAATATTTTATTAGCTCTTTAAAAATCTAGTTATGGGGCGCCTGGGTGGTACAGTCAGTTGAGTGTCTAACTCTTGGTTGTGGCACAGCTCGTGGTCTCGGGGTTGTGGGATCAAGATTTTCTCTCCCTCTCCCTCTGCTCCTCCCCACCCCACCCTCTGTCTCTAAAATAAATAAATCTTAGAAGAAATAAAAATCTAGTTATAATTTACATACAGTAAAATGCATAAATTTTAAGTATTCAATTCAATGAATTTTGACAATTTTATATACCCATGTAACAACCACCCAGGGCAAGACAAAGAACATCTCCATCACTCTAGAACCTTACCTCATGCTACTTTTTAGTCCCTACAATCCCTGCCATGGATAACTTTTTGTTTTTGTTTTTGTTTTTCTAACACCAACTAATAAATTAGTTTTTCCTATTCATAGAAATGAAATCATATAATATGCACTCTTTTGTGTTGAGTTGCTTCCTCTCTATGTGTTTTTGAGATTTATTCACATTGTTGGAGGTTTTAGTAGTTCATTCCATTTTATCATTCATAAAATAATTTATCAGAAAAAGAATATTTATCTACTTTTTTGTTGATAGAGAAAATATAAAGAACCCTTATAAATCAACAAGAATAAGACAAATGACCTAAACTATTATTTTTTTTAAAGATTTTATTTATTTATTTGAGTGAAAGAGAGAGAGAGAGAGCATGAGCAGGGGGAGGGAGAGGGAGAAGAAGACTCCCTGCTGAGCTCAATCCCAGGACCCTGGAATCATGACCTGAGCTGAAGGCAGACGCTTAACTGCTTAACAGACTGAGCCACCTAGGTGCCCCATACGCAAGCTATTATTATTATATATATAAAAAAAAGGTGCTATGAAATTCTTGTGAATGTCTTTTTTAGCATATATTTTTAAAGTTTTATATATTTAAGTAAGCTCTATACCCAACGTGGGGCTTGAACTCGTGACCCCAAGATCAAGAGTCACATGCTCTCCCGCCCGAGCCAGCCAGGCGCGCCTTTAGCATATATTTTCATCTCTTTCAGGTAAATACCTAGGAGTAGAGAGGTAAGGTCACAGGGTAAATGTACGACAGCTCTACAAAGTGGTTGTACCATTTTACACTCTACCAACATATACGAGGACTCCATTTGGTGTTGTCGGTCTCTGTGATTTTACAGTGGGTGTGAAGCAGTGTTTCCTTATGGTTTTCATCTGCACTTCCCTGATGCCTAACGGTGGTGCACTGATCGACCAGTTATGTACCTTTTCCCGTGAAGTCTCCAAGTCATTTGCTATGTTTTTAATCAGGTCGTCTTTTTGTTATTGACTGATAGGAATTGTTTGTATTTTCTGGATTTAAGACCTGGATCAGATGGACAATTGGAGATGAGCTTTGCCAAATGTGGTTCGCCCTTTCACTTTCCTAACAGTGTTTTTAGGTGAGCATAACCTTTTGAATTTGATGAAGTGTAAGATCTGACTGCTATTCACCAGGGATTTCTCTAGTCTCCATTTCCAGCCATGGGGCATATTAGTCTAATTGCATTGTTCTGGATAATATCCAGGTGGTCAAAAAGGGGGGGTGGTCAGGGATAGATACATACGCATTTTGAGAGTCCTTCTGGGCTAGATAAATTTTGTTGTCATGATTTGACCACAAGTCATCCTTCACTAAGTGTTCCATTAACCACCGACCCTTTATCCAACTTGTCTGGTTCCATAATCATCACTGTCTCTGACATTGCTGTAGGACTGATACTATAAGACCTTTCATTGCTATGTATTTTCAAATTAGCGGGCAGGAATCCCTACTTAGTTAAAAAAAAAAAATGATAGAACCTGCAAGGCTGCTGACTCAGAAAAGCTCCTCTGACTTTCTCTAAAAGACCGAGAGAAGCTATAACACAGAATTTCAGCAACGGAACAGTCTTCACAGAAAGAGCTATGTCAAAATACATTATCAAGGTTGATCTCAAATCCATTCTGAACTACAGAACTCTCCTGGGGTTCCTGAAACAAAGCCAAGTAGATATTAGACCCTCAAGGCTCCGATGAACGAAGTGACCGTGCAGTTGCATGAGAAAAGGGAGGAACAGTATGAAAGAAAACATGACTCAATATGAAAGAGGGCTTCTTACTGTTCCTTGCAAGCTCGCGCAGCTCTGTTCCAGGTGCCTTTCCGCTCTGTGATCAGGGAGTGGCAGTAGCCTGAGTGATGGTGCCACCCGGCTGGGCAGGGAATACCTTCCGCCTCCTGAAATACAGTTGTCCATGTCCACATCACAATGGGCTTTCCCATCTAGAGTCTGCTGTCAGCCTAGAGAGTCCCGTGAGTCCCCTCACCTGACTCGAGTAGTTCTGTCACCAGAAAGCACGTCAGCCCTCACCCCAGTTCTCCACCTTGAGGAATGTGATGGCTTTTTACAGAAAACACTACTGAAGTCAGCACTGTTTCAATTTTATACTTTCGACATTCTGATGATTAAACAAAATGAGTAAACACCTTAAATTGTATCGATTCACGAACGTGTTTTGTGATTTGTAAAACACCCCTTGGGCCATATTTTCCTCTTTGCCTTCAAAGTGTAAGGAGGGCAGGCGGCTGTAGCACCAACTGCCAGATCATTTCCTGTCTATCCGCTTATCACAGCGCATAGCGCAAGCAGAGACACCTCGCTGCTCGTCCTGTGTCCCACCTCGGTTTGGGGGCTCCACGCTTTCCACGTAATCCCATCACACTTATACAGCTTTCGGAGGCTTTCTTGGAAGTGGAAAAGTCCCTTTAATTCCAGTGTGCAGTTCTTCGGAAATGAGGGCAGCGGGTCCTAGGGGAAGAAGAGGTAATGCAGATTTGACTTCTGACTTAACTTAGGAAGCTGATCGCACAATCACCCCCTTCAGATCTTCATTTGTTAGGTAGCATTTGTGTTCAGCGAACGATCCCCAAGCTTGCAGGCTGTTTTATGGCCCAGCAAACAGCTTGTTGTAAGACGAATAGCATGTAAAAAGATTTTCCCACCTGTCTGGGGAAGTGTGAGCTGGTTGTGGATTCCACCTTATCAGCCTGAGGCAGTTCTGCCGCTTTGCTTGGCTTTTGTGGCTGACTAATAACGGATGCTTTGGCCTTCCTTTTGCGAGACGGAGAACCGTCCTCTTCCTCCAGCTTTAGGGAAACCATTCCGTGATACTGCAGGAAACCAGAAAATAGCAATAAAGAGAAAGCGAACACCCAGATAGCAAACAAAAACGTTTGCTGGAAAAATGAGCCATTCAAAAATGGGGTTAAAGGTAAAAGATAAAAGGTTGTTTTTTTTCCCCCTGACCACCCAAGCCTCAAAAACAAATGCCAAAACAGTCTTTTAAGAGAAATACAAAAATACTGAAGAAATTTAAAAAAACTGTTTCACTAAATATATTGCATCCATAAATACAAGAAGTTTAGTGATTCTCTCAGACTATGCTTACGTTGTAGATGATGTCGGTTCCATTTCTATAAACAGATGATGGAAGAACCTGAAATCAACAAAGGACAAAATATGAACAAAATTGGCTTGAGTAGTAACTAGCAACAGGGTAAAACCCTTTCAGTAAGATCTTGTTAGTGTCGAAATAATGTTAAAACATATGTTACTTAAGACTTTCCATGTTCAAATAATTACAATTTTTAAAATCACTGGACCTAATCACAGCTTACCAGTGTTGATTCATACATTCATAGTTTCAGTTACGGAGAAAAGACATCCTTATTTTCTTGGTATATCTATAGTGCAAGAGGTCCAAGAAAACATACACACACACACACACACACACACACACACTCATGAGAGTATGCCTAATTAGAATCCTATGCTAAAAAGGTCAAAGCCACAGTTTCCACACCCAAGTAGATCACTTAATCTCATTCTGTTCTAGGGTCACTGGTTATCCCCTACCTGTTTTGATCACAAAAGGAAGTAAAGCAGAAATCATGTGGGTGAGTCATTACACCCATCACCTCAATTAGTACAAATTAAGGAAGTAGGCAGTATTATGATATCTGTATACAAAAGGCACTGCATGGGGGCGCCTGGCTGGCTTAGCTGGTGGAGCATGGGACTCTTGATCTCAGGATCCCGAGTTCAAGCCCCATGTTGGGTGTAGAGATTATTTAAAAATAAAATCTTTAAAAAAAGGGGCGGGGATTGCACGCTTGTGCAAGGAACCATGGCTCCCATTCACTATGCGAATCAGCTTCTTCAGTGTTTCAGAAAACTTATTAATATTTTTTTTATTCTTTTACAGTGTACTCCAATCAGATGGCAGAAGTTCCCCATCCTTACCTTTTTGCCATTCCCCTGGGTCCTAAGCTTCATGCGAGAAAGATCTGGAGACTCAAAGCCCTGTTGGGTGTCTCCCCTAGTGACCGCCGGCCGCTTGGAAGACGGAAAGAGTCTTCTTTGCAGATGAAAGGAACCGGCAGTGGTGGGTGAGGAAGACCCTGGGGACAGCGGGTGCCAAATGGCCTTCTCCCGTGCGTTGTGCTTGTTGGGGCTGAAGGAATATGAAGGATGGCACTGTCCTGGGGGCATGAAAGATGGCAGGTCCGTTCATTGTACACCAACGGTAAGTGATCACATTGACACAGCCCCTGCAGCAGCTTGTCATTAAACTTAGATGGATGGTTCCCCCCAGATGTTGCCTCTTTGCCATTTGCCAGAAACTCCTTTACTCTTCATTCGTTTCCATGCAGGAGAGCTCTCCTTCTGCACCTCCACGGGGTGGTTATAAAGTCACAAAATTGATTTCACAAACCACAAATGAAAACCGTTGTCATAATTTTATAGTCAGACCATGCACTGGGGAAACTGGCTCACTTCTCTTCGTGGACTAGCATTCCTCAGGTTTATTCACTGAACAAGTGTCATTCCGTAAACACGGCAAAGTGCTCCCCCCCACCCCGGTCTCCTAGAGGTAGACACTGGAATTGTTCTAAGAAGTGAAATCCAGTAACAGTCATAAAAATTAGCATTCAACGGTTACAAAACAAAGAGCCAGTAAATCTTAATGCAGCTACTTCTATTGGAAACATTTCCAATCAGTAAGACAAAAATCTAAACCCACGAGCCTCACCTGGCTATTTTGTACTTCATGTGTAAAGTGGGCATTTCATGTATTTTATGTACTTACCGTGACCAGAAAATTCTACTGAAAAAGAAATGAACTTGGCGGCAAATGCCGTAGGGAAAGATGTTGTGGAAACATGCGTATCACAAAGGCAAGGGGATAGTGTTTATTTTCACTGTAGGAAGGAGAAGAGGTGAGAGTGGATTTCAGGTAGGGAAAACGTACCACGGGGCGTGACATGTGTAAAAGCAGAGGTCTCGGTCCGCGCATGGTAACTGGCCACTTGTCAAACCCTAAATAAACACCTAAGTTGAAAGTATTTGACAGAAAAAAAAAAAATCAGAGCACCAAGGACTGTGCTCGGTTTTTATCTTATTCAGCTCGCAGGTTGCTCTTTTGCATATACTATCCAGGACCTACTTGGCTCTGCAACCCAAGGTTATTCATTAATATTCCCCAGCTGCTCCTGACTCCCCTAGCCAGCTGTACCTTTCACATCTATTTTTCTCCCATTCCTTCCTCTCTTAGAATTTCCCTGGTCACACTACAGTGGGGGCTCAGATTTGCGGCATTAAGAGCTCTCTTTAACAGAGGAAGATAATTACAGCCCTCCAAACTCTGGGGGAAAATAATTGCCGATAGATTCTCACCAACATTGCTTCCCCCTTGGTGAGAACAACAAACGGGTAGGAAAAAAAAAACACAACCATGCCACTGACTTGTTGCTTTTCCCAAACGCTAGTTCTTAGCAGGAGGAAAACCACATGAAGCAGAAACCAGAATAAAGGGCCTACAACATGACTGAGGTTGCTTTCTTGACAAGAAATTAAGCATTTTGATTTGAAGGCGTTATCAAGCACATTGGCTGTTGAAAGCAAGCAGCTAGAGCGCCAGGACCGCTCCTGATTTCAAGATGAGGATCAAAAGAATACCTCCTTTTGAGTCCAAAATTTTCACTGCAGCTTTTGTCTTTGTGCCAAGAACTGCATTCACAGGGGAGTTCAGAATTACTTCAAAGGCCTCATCGTCTTCCTCTAATCCGTCATAGGTAATTGCTATATTCCACATCTTAGTTGACATTCCTACAAGAAGTAAACATTTTAATTACTCTTTAATTGCTATTTCAATCACCTAGGTGTCAGAGAAATATATTAATTAACATGTCTACAGCTAGGCTGCAATAGCCTGAGCGAGCTATTGTACTGTTAGCAACTCACTCAAGTCCTGCTGTTCTCCCAAATAATATTAAAAGACCACATTTGTTCCTGGACAATGATGATTCCGTTTCAATGCAAACACTGTAACAAAAAAGTAAGCTGCATTATGCACGGGATGAACAAAAAAAATGGTTAGGAGATGAGATCCAAGACTTATTCCAACCCCCCACCCCCCAGACCTGCCCCTTCTCTCCTTAAGAATAAACAAGTACAGCAATCTTAAAATCTTAATCGCTTCAAAAATCTTAAGAGGTTGGTACAGACAGTTAAAAGTGATTATTGGATGGTACTTCATGCTATTCATGGAACCCTTGAAATGATTGCTTTCTAAAGACAGCTGCCTCCATCGGCTGCTCGACTTCCTGAGATCCTCCTAGCCCACAAATGCTTTTTCTAATGATGTAATACTCCATATTTGATATCCTCCTCGAGAGAATTTATGGGCTGGGGGTTTTAGAAATAGACCGAGCCCATCTTTTTTTTTCTCTTTCTGTCTGCTCTGCTCACGGAGTTACAATCAAGCTTCATTCACAGCAACTTTGTGAACTTAATACCCAACCGTTTTGAAGTTACAGACATAGCCCCAGCCAACCGTCACCTCAAAGATGGGACGCAAAGCAACCCCCAAAACACAAAATATTAAAGCTGGAAGAAACTTGTGAGATTGTCTGATCCTGACCTGTTTCCATGATGCGGATTACAGGGTATGCTCCTTAGTTTGTTTAGAAGAGAATGTGGTGGGGGGAAAACAGTCTGTGTAGTGGAGAAAGAAGGCTCAAGTTTAGGGGGAAAAAAAGATAACAAATGTATGGTTTAGCTTGCTAGGACTGTTTTGAAAACTTTTACTCCCTGGCTCTTTGAGGGCTTTTATTCCCATAAACCCATCTAGAGAAGCAGTCATGCATTTTTTTTCTAGCCTTCTCTTCTGCAGATCTGGATTCCTTTCTCCCTGCACATTGTTTGCGGCAGATTTATGCCTCTCAATCGTGCCGTGCCATCTATATGACAGGCTCTTTTTTCAAGATATGTCACATACAGACTTCATGTTCTAATCAACGTTTCCTCAAGCCCCCACAGAATGCATTGGAAAGATGAAACTGTTCACTTATCCTACTCCTGGCTGCAGGGAAAAAAATTAAGTGTAGTTGAAATAATTTTATTTAAAAAAAAAAAACAGGCTGACAGCTGGTTTGTGAAGCTTTCAGTATCAACTGAATCTATAAATCAATTACTTTCTTAGTCTTCGCAAAATCAGAAGTTGAAACACCTAACTTTATAAAATGCCATATAATTCCCACCTCGTGGATGGCTGAATCGACCTACCAAAATATACATTTTGTATCTATTACGTACTTACCTTTGCTTTAGATGGGATGGAGAACACCAGGGGTGTAACAGCAGCATGCCCTGACATAAAGGAATTTAAAACCTCTTTGAAGAGACAAGATGTAAATACCAGAAACGGCCACTATACAAGGCTATGTATGACTAGCTGCCTAAAGATACAGACTAGATGGTAAATGCTATATGTCTGTGGGCTCCAGAGTTGGGAGGTTTTGGAGGAAGGGAGTGGGAAGACAGCATAAGCAAAGGCAGGAAGGTAGCGGAGCAAAGGCCTTGAACAGGGAAGGTTGAGCGAATGAGCTGGCTGGAACAGAGCTCACACCAGAGAACAGGAGATGTTAAGAAAGCAAAGGCAGTTTGTGGCCAGGCTGCAGAAAGCCCTGGACACCAGGTGGCTGGATTCAGACTTTAAACCATAGGCAACAGAGAAGACTCTCGAAAATGGAGGTCTTAGAAAAATCAATCTCAGTGTTATGCAGGAAGATTTAGGGGCCCAGGAAGATGGGCAAAGAGGCTAGAAGTAGGGGGACCACATAGGCAGCTGCTGTAATAAATTTGGCAGGAAGGGATAAGAGACCAGACAGTGAAGAAAGTACATGAATACTAAGAAGTTTAATGTTCAAAGAACTGTTTTGACTCTCAGAGCCCAAAAAGTTAACCATTATTCAAATAAAACTCCAACACACACACACACACACACACAATTCCAAGTCCCAACCAATTGCCCTCTTATTGTAAGATTCATTTTTTAAAAATATAGTACCCCTTCTTCCTCCCACCACCCCCCAAATTTAAGTTTTTCCAAGACCTCGTGGAATAGAACCAGATGGTTAGAGCAAATCTCTTCCAAATTTCATTTAAGTATTTTCTGATTGGTCTGCTTGCATTTCGATTTTGTTTCTATGCCTACCAGGTGTGCATATAGAACCAACTTTTCTAGGTTAATGAGATTGGAAGTAAGAACTTTCTGGGTTTTTCTTTTTCCTTCCTCTCCCATTTTCAAGGTGCAAAGTAGTTGTTAAATCACTGAGATTATAAGCAATTTTCAGAAGGCTTGAACTAGCCTTCGGCTCCCATAAAACAAAAGGTGCTGAAGAAAAGGTGTCACTTTATGCAGACATACCCCACTTTACAGAGTGGGTCAATTACTGAATATTTTCCTGCAAAGCAGATTTCACTATTGAAAGACATTTCCTCAATGTTTTTTTAGTAAATGCCATGTTAGAGATCTGTTCCTTTGGAAAACATTTTGACTCTTCGGAATGATTTAGTCTCAGTTAAGAAAGCAGCAAACCTTTCAAGAACACATATTTAAAAGGAAAACAATCATTTTCTTAAGAATATTTACACTTCGACTCAATCAGTCACAATAGCTGAATGCAAAGTAGGCAGGATTAGTTTGGGGTTCAGTACACTGGCAGCAGGGCGTAGCTCATTAGACTAGACTGAAAAGTTACTCATTTCTCTCCAGCACCCTCCCCAAAGTTCTCAAACCTTATAATATCCCACTGTCTTTGATTTCTCACTCTTTCTTTGCCCATCGCCGAGGCTCTGTTTTGGAAGAAACAAACAGATCGCTTTGGGCAAAAGTGGTGGGGGTGGGGGTGTGGACACCAGACGCAGAAGAGGCAAGGATTATGGGAGTAAATAAACATTTACAGGACCTGTGAACACAGGGAACTTTAAAATATTCTAAAATGAGGCTTCAGCTTATGAAACCATTTCTGTCTATCAATTCTAAAACAATAAGCTTGTAAGCTTTTTTTTCTTAAAAAGTCTAAATAATCCCTGAAATCATGACCAGTTAGAGACTCCAGGAGTCATCAGTATCTACTCGAAACAGCACGTAGACTCTTCTAGACAAATCGGCCTTTATCTTATCAGGTGGAACCTTCGAGAGGTGGATTTCAGAGCCTCCTCTAAGTGTGATACTTCCTAGTTGCTATCAATCCAAACGGAGCACCTGGCGGGCTGCTCGAAATCTACCGAAAGTCCCAATCACTCCAGATCTTGTGACAAACAGGCCTCAAATAATAAAGACGACATATGACCAAGACTCTTGGCTTTCCAAAGTGGAAAGGTTTGAACCGCCTTGACATGAAATACAAAAGGGGCATACACAGTGCAAATGCGCCCAAATCTTTCATCTTCGGGTTGACCAGAACACAAGAGCCTGCAGCAACTTGTGGGTAAACACACCAATACATTATGGTCACTTGGGGAACCAACTTACATGAGTCAGGAAACGTAAATATCACAGGAAGGAGGCCAATCAGAACATTTGGGTAGTTTTGTGTCAAATTTAAGGTTCATTGTTATAGGTTGAATTGGGTACTCAAAATCTTTATGTTGAAATCCTAATTCCTAGTACTTCAGAACGTGACTTTATTTGGAAATAAGGTTATTACACATGTAGCTGGTTAAGATAAACTCATACTAGAGTGAGCCTCTAATCCATTACGACTGGTGTCCTTCTAAAGGGAAAGTGTGGACACAGACGCATACACAAGAAAGCCATGTGGGGACAAGGGCAGAGACTGGTGTAGATAGAGCAGAAACCAAGGAATGCCAAAGAGTCCAGCCAATCACCAGAGCATGGAAGACGGGCATGGAACAGATTCTCTCTCACGGCCCCCGGAAGGAATCAACCCTGTGCTGAGCCCTGGATCTTGAACCTGTAGCCTCCAGAACTGTGAGGAAATAAATTCCTGTTTTTAAGCTACTGGGTTTGTGATAGTTTGTGAGGGCCCGTTAGCAAACTAAACTAGTGACAAAGCATCATGCTGCTTGTGGTGAATGGCAGAAAGGCCTTTCTTTTCTATGTTTACTCATAAGGCTGTCGGTTTCGGAGTGGTGAGGATACTTAGGCCACTTCGTTTTGCCTTTGCTTGAACCACCATGTGTCAGTGGCAGATAATGGCAAGAGCTGTGACCTGGTGGAATGTTCTCAGACTGCAGAACACCTCCTCTGCAGGAGAGCACAAAGCCACAAGCCCTGGCTGCTTCGCAAGGCCTCTTCTATTTGCCCCTGGACGGGTGATCAATGTCCATCCCAGACCGGAGGGAAAGAGAGAACCAAGCATGCAGTGAAGAGCTACCTGTCCCTTCTCCCGAAGCCAGGGAAGGAAGGTGTGGCGCCCGCTCAGGGCATCCAGCACAGTTCCCCAAAAGTGTGTTGGTTCTTCACCCTGAATCCCCTCCTCCTCCTTCTTCCACTTGCTCAGAATACCATCTCCTCTGGGAAGTTTTCCAGGATTCCCCTTAGCCAGAACCATGGCTCATCTTTGGGTCCTGATGCACTCTTAGTGAGTTGTTTTCATGTCTCTATTTCCCACATGATAGAACACCTTTGAGAGGAGGCACCATACATTTATATTCCCTTTTGCACCTGGCAAAATGTTTTCCACAGATTTAAAGCAAAATATGTGTTATCTAATTACTCTTCCCTGGAATCTCCTCATTTCAACCTGTTCCAAGAGAAATCATTTCGAAATGGCCTCATGCGAATATCATTCTGAAAATTTCCATCAAAGTATGAGGCAATCAAATTAGCTCAGCTTTATGTTAGGATTACAAATAATTTTTTGATTTGATTTGGGGGGGCTTAGGAGGGGGAGGGGGAGAGGGAGATGGACAGAGAGAGAATCTTAAGCAGGCTCCACACCCAACACAGAGCCCAACTTGGGGCTCGATCTCACAACCCTGAGACAATGACCTGAGCCAAAATCAAAAGTCGGACACTTAATTGACTGAACCACCCAGGTGTCCCCAAATAATTTTTTAGATGACACCCTTTTCTGGATTTTTTGGGTGCTTGCTTTGATATTTTATATTTATTTGTTATGAGCTTTCGTATCATTTTAAATAAATATTCACTTGTGATAAAGTGGAAAATGAGGAACAAAACCTCAAGTCCAAACTGATCTCTCTCAGAGTGACTGAAGTAGGTCCCCATGATCTCCACACATTCTTATAAAGACAGGAAACAAACTGTAGACACGAAACGTACCTGGGTCAAACTGAATCAGTTTAGATGGAGTCAGAGTGAAGTCTTTTCCAACTGTAGCTGACCCTTGGTTGACCTTAAGAGGGACAAAATATCCTTTTTTAATAAAAATAAATATTATTTTTATAGAGAAACATCTAGTCTAGTATAATAGATTAAACTCGTGCTCCTTTTTTTTTTTTTAAGGAGGTTCTACACCCAACAACCCAATATGGGGCTTGACTCATGACCACAAGATCAAGAGTCGCATGCTCTACTGACTGAGCCAGCCAGGCACCCCAAACTCATGCTCTTAAATCTGTTTTTAACATAAACGGTTTTTTTTTTTAATTACAATAAGCCATTTTAGATCTAGGCTACATGGATCTTCCTTAAACTTAACTTTTTTCTTAGTTTAACATGAATGGAAGTGAAAGTAAAGCTTTTTTCCTCTCTTTTTCTTTTCACTTCTTTATAAATGATTCAGTCACTGGAGAAAGCAACATGAATTTTAAGCAATATTTTTCTCTTCATTATGAGTATCCATTTATTTCATCAACTTCCTTCTACCCCAAACTGGCTTTGAAATCGTGCCTCGGAGGAAAGGGGGAAGGAGGAGAAACACCAGCCGGCGCTCCCGACAAGTAGCTCTGGGGTATCCTACGAGTTTCAGGGCACTTTAGACAAGCTGATGTGAAATGAGTCTGGTCCATTTTCCTGTCAGGACAAAACCACACTTCTTCACAGAAATGAATGAGAGCTCCATGGGGATGGCCGACCCGGTGAACGGCCACACAAAATCAATGCACACACACAACGGAGGGCTTTCGAGGCTCCATCAAGTAAGTCGTTAACAACAACAACAAAAGTTGTGCTAGTCTGCAGAGACTATTTACTGATTTCCTGTTCCGCACTCCCAGGGCTGAAGACCAGAGGCGACTTAGGGCTCTCAAGCCATGGCCTTATCTTCCCCGGAGGGAGCCTAAATCCGTGTTAAGAATAGTGTCCTTGGCTAGGGTGAAAAACAAGTCATCAGATGAGAACCAGTGTAAGCACAAGAGGCAGCTGTTACTTTGCCCTTCTTTAGACATTTAAGGTGGTCGAGAACGTGGGTTCCTCTATTTCTTCACTTTCATACAAAGACATGGAGCGCACCACGGAAAACGACGAAGTTCCTATCCGTAGGGCTTTCGACATTCCCTCCGTTCATCATCAAAGGCCCTGAGACCTGCAAATGGGTCAGCAGGGGCAACACCGTGTTGAAGAGGGGACTTCCTCCTAAGCTCCCATTTGCTCTTCGCCTCCCATGCCAAGGCTGCTCCTGGACAGCCCTGCATTGTGACGAGGCAGCCCATCGTACACCTGTACCCACCATATGCTGGAAGTTACACTTCCCCGCATGGCTCTTGCACATGCCATTACTTAGTATTTTACCACCGCTGAGTTGACAGAATCCTATGTGGGAAAAGGAATGGTCTGAGGCAAGCTGGTGGGAGCAATCAGCCCCGTGAAGGTGCACGATTCAAACCAGGGCAGACAACACAGGGAAAAGTGTTTTCTCTTCCTCTGCTTCTGGTTGAGCAGCCAATGTGCTCTGGTCTAGAGTGCTACCTGTGCTCTGGGCGGAGCTGTCCCTGGAGGCGCAGGGCCGTGTTTGACGAAGGCCTGCACGCTCAGCAGGCAAGTTCGCGGTGCACATTCAGCTGAAGCAGACAAAAGGTTCCATGTCACACCACATATGTTCTTTCTACCTGGCCAGGTGAATGATGCATGGCCCCAAAACTCTTGACTCAAACATATGGTGCTTTCTATAGACGACCAAAGCATTATTTAAAAACTGTTCAGGCAGATTTCTTTTTGCACGGACAATCTGCTGGGAAATTATAGGGCATACCAAGTTGTCTGATGTTTCAATAACAATAAGGCACCCACGGATCCGGGAAAGAGAGTCTATGCCCACTGGAAAGATACATGCCAAGTGTGGACATGGCAGAATCTAGGTGCACAGTGTTCTGAAGGTGATTTGAATGTATTATTGTAATGGAGACTAAACGGAGATGGCCATTTTTTTCCAGAAGCTAATATCACTGCCTCTTTCATGAGATTGAGGAGCAGAGTCTCCAAGGCTCGTCCACCATTTTTAGTTGGTGAAAGCTTTTCAAGCCGTCATTTTCTTGAAGTGTTACTGTGATAGTGACTCCTAACAAGATCCTTCAATTCTAGAAGCTGTAAGTTGTACTCCATGATCCATGCCAATGGAAAGGAATAACGAGCTGACTAATCTAAGAGTGATTACTGAATATTCTTTGTATTTCGGAAGCCTGGATTGATATGTGCACTCTTAATTTCAACTTGGGCGACTCTTAAGATAAGTTTGTCCTTGATTTCCCTTATGCACCGAGGCCCTAGGAAGTGATCTTGGGGGTATACTAAGAGAAAGCCATCTGGGGGTTGAAATTTGCTCTGGAGACCGCACAGAAGGTCTTGCATACAAACTTTCTCTTCCAAGGCAGTTTGGCCCTAGTTCACCAGGTTGGATATATCTCCCTGTAAAGTCAAACTTCAAGACTTAATGACTAGATTTAAAAACTAAAAACGGGGTTGAAATATCTTATCTAAGAGCTAATGAAGCTAGATAAAGGGTGGAAGGACAAGGAAATGTTGGATGTAGAAACTCTAAAATAATGTGGTAATCCTGCAATTTGAAATTTCCTTGGCTACTCTGGTTTTCTTTTTCAGAAAATAATCAAAGGCACCAACCAGCAACCCAAGCTTTAGCCTGACAGTCTGCATGCTAGAGTTGTTACCTTCACACTCACGAAGGCTGAGTCCACGGAATATCCCCTTCTGGTAATTTCCAAGGGCAACACGCCCACATTCTCGCAGACCTCATATTCAGTCTGTGACCATTCAATATGAGACCACTTCAGCTCCAAACTGTGCGTGACAGGAAAAGAAAAGGGAAAATCATTTTTTTAAAAATGCACAGTAAATGCCTGTAGGGATTCTCTGCTTGACAGGAGATTGAACCACTGGCTCATATCCTGGTGACAGGTGTGGTTCATCAACCTACACCAGGGCTAAAAATGCCTTATGCTTATTTGGTACGTTTTAGCTCAAAAACAACTTTTACTAACAATCTCATCCAATGCTTACAACAATGCCGTGAGTTAGGAGGAGTATTAGAGTTCGACTTTACAAGTGCACAAACTAAGGTTGAAAGGCTGTCAGAGGGACTCAAACGTGAGCCCTCTGAAGGGAAAGGAACCAGGAGCAGTGAAGTTC
Organism: Ursus americanus; assembly: GCF_024610735.1. Classification (NCBI taxonomy): domain Eukaryota; kingdom Metazoa; phylum Chordata; class Mammalia; order Carnivora; family Ursidae; genus Ursus; species Ursus americanus. Next base: position 51,518,528 of record NC_142144.1, on the reverse strand, counting down.
AAGGAGACATTTATTGATGGAAAGTACCTTGATAGGAAATCTTCTCTCTTATGTTTTGGCCTTCACTGGTACATCAAGGACTGCTCCGGACACAGACCTTCTGTGAACTTGGGTTCAATTTAATAACTAGTTATCTTTCAGGATGTGCCTTGGAATTACAATGTGCATGGGTTTTATAACCATTATCTGTTCCTTCTTCCGTGCATTTAAAAGGGCTGACTGACACGGAGTTTGGATAAAGCAATACAACTGAATAAGCCTGAAAAATAGGGGGTGGTCTTTTTCCCACAGATTTAGTGAGCCCAACATTGGATGGAAACTGTCTACTTTACTCCTTATAATATAGAAACTTTCTTTCTCTTCTGTTTCTTTTCTTTTCTTTTTTTTCAGAAAACTGGAGAAAATCAGAGGCACGAGTGTATAGGACACAAGCAATCTTCACAATGATCACTTAACACACTTCCGTTGCTTTTGTTTCTCTCATGTTCCTTTCATTCTGCATTTGCAAACCCCTCAGTGGTTCCCAATCTTCCAATTGGATGTAGACTCTTTCTTCTAGACTTCCTAATGCATTTTTATTTACAGTTTTTTTCTCACAACTAGAAATTCTGGGCGCCGCCATGCAGAGTACGGGTTTCACAGGGTTCTCCAGGCTTTGCTGGAGACCATAATTAGAGAATAAGTTTATCCCCGAATATCCACTTCATGTCTTTGCACCAATCACGTGTCGCAGTCACATACTCTAAGTTCGCCAGCAAGATAAACTTAACCGCACTGTTACTCCAAGGACCATGGGCCAGGGCAGCAACATAGTGTGGGAGTATGTAATTACGGCAGAGCTTCAGGAACCTATATGAACATACATGTTTATCATATGAAATTTATCGTTACTGGCATGCTGGGTTTCATAAAATTTTGACATGAAAACAGAATCCTTGTATTAGAAATATTGGGATCCTCATGGGTCTTCAATGTGACGGAATTCAAATCTGGCACGGAACAGTCAAAAAATAAAGAAATAAACGTCTACGCTTAAAGAATCACAAGATAACAAGCAACGAGGCTAGTATAAATGCCAATAAAAATAACATGTGGCAAAGAATTCCTAAAGGACCCTGCTAAGTGAGAAGGGGAAGAAAAATCAACAAGATGGATTGGGAGAAAGGACAGCAAGATGAAACAGGAAGGACGGAAGAGCAGTGGGAATGAGCGAAATAGATGAAGATGGGTGGATTTCAGCTAAGTCTCAATAAGGTTTAAATGAGTTTCAATGTCCAGTCTTCTGAGAATCCATCCATCCATCCGCCGCTAATGGGAACCAGGACAAGCAAAAATTCATCAGTGTCACTGCAGATCCAGGTGACCTCAAGGCCTAAAGCTAAATGCAATTTGATTGCTGATCTAAATCCGTAAAGGGACCACACAGAGTGCTGTTCAGCTTCAAAGCATAAAGGGCTCTGGTGTTTGGGAAAGTGCGTGCATTTCCCTGATGCACGATTAGAATGCTGCATACTGCCTACAGGATAAGGTTGTCATTACACAACGCTCTAGTGTCTTTTCTTAAAACTCCTCACGACGAATAATCAAGATCTATTGAAAAGCCACGAAATTAAGTCATGCTATCTACTTTCGAGAAAAATATTTAAATCACAAAGCATATGCACACCTGTAGGATAGGCGTGACACACGTTTTGAATGTGTTTGGGTTTTGCAGTACTGAATTTGAGATCTTTCTCTTGCTGAGGCTTGTTGCTGAAATTCTACACAAACACCTGAAAGAAACGAGAAATTCCGCCTGCAAGAAGTCACACAGCTGTATGCTGGGCATCCTGTAAACGACCAGATGCAGGCACCCACGAGAGAAGTTTGGAAAGCTCTGGACGTGTAGGGGTCATGTACACGAGGCTTGGATAGAATCTTCACGTTTTAATGATCCCTCCCTTGTCCTATTGCCATTGGGCAAAGCTCAATCTAAGGTCAGAAATGAAGTTTACAGACACTCTTTATGTGAAACCCACATGGCGATCATTTCAAGTCATTTAGCAAGAAGTGGGAACTCCTTAAACCCCTAGGTCGTGGTTTCTCAACCTGGACACTATTGACATTGGGACCAGATGAGTCTTTGATGCGGAGCTGTCTGGTGCATTGTAAGACAGTGTCATCCCTGATCTCTGCCCACTCGACACAGTCACATCAGCCTCTCCAAACAAAACTGCTTCCAGAAATTTCCAAATGTCCCTGAGGAGTAAGTCATCCTCAGTTGAGAAACACTTCCCTCAGTGACTGTGAGGTACTGACCACAACAGGAAATTTGATTTAATAGGGAAACTGAATTTGAATTCCCAACAACCACTACTGTGAATGGAAGACATAGGATTGATCAGTGGAGATTAAATCGGATTAGAAGTCATGAGGCTTCTGGTCCTCCTGCCACGCACAAAATGAGCTCAAAGTGCAGCACAAGGAATCTGTCTTGCTTTGCTTTGTTTCCTGTCTCCGTTTAATGCCTCTTCTTTTGTTTAACTTTAGCACATATTTAAAATTTACATATTGCCTTGTTATATTTTATATATTCATATAAGCAGTGATATTGTTATAAATATTTTAACAATGGACCCCCGAGGGAAGAGATGTGTGTGTGTGTGTGTGTGTGTGTGTACACGTGTGTGATTTAAGGATGTATAGGACATAATTTATAAGTAATAATATTAGACACAATAATATTAACACTACACTTCTATTGTAGATTTCACATAGTTGATTCTCAGATAACATTTTTGTTGACGTTTCTCTAACTTTTGCTGATGAGCATAAGAAAAGCCATTTAAACACCCAATTTAAAATTGCAATCTGTCCCTAAAGCCCAGCATCTGTGCTCCCCCTTACCCTGACCAACTTTTTCATTTCCCAAAGTAGTATCATGTGGAACATACTATTTCATTCATTTAGATATGAACTATGCTCCCAAGTAAACAGGGGTCTTCGCTTCACTGATGTATTCCCAAGTCCCCTGGTGAGTGGCTGGAAAACAGTAAGTGCTCAATAGATATTTGTGCAACGACTGAAGGGATCTTGTTCACCCACTGTTTCTGGAGCTAAGTTGATCGCCGAAACTTTTGTCTCCCCAGCCCTATTAACATCATATTTCACAAAATTTGAAAAAATGCTAAGAGAGGTGACCCTCAAATGTTCTTTCTAACCCTTACTCTGGATTCTTTCTCTGTGACTGTACTTTATTAGAGTGTCGGGAAGGATGGCGTTGACAAAAGAGCATTGGACCGTAAAGCATGATTGCTTAACACACGGCTATGGTATTTTCTAAGGTATGTGCATGATTCTCAACATTTGGCAATGTCTAGGGACAGCTTTGATTGTCACAGCCGGGAGGAGGGTGACAGTGGCATTTCGTGGTAGAGACCAAGGACGCTATAAACATCGTGCAATGCGCAGGACACCCTGCCTGCCCCCAGCTCACCCCCAGCCCATGACAAAGAATTACCTGGCCCAAACTGTCAGTAGTGTTGTTGTAAAAACACACACACACACACACTTTCTGATATTTCATTTTGTGGCTACTTGAGTCATTTATATGAAGAAACAATTAACTGAAAGAAAGACTTGGGATTAAAACCCCAGTTTGGGATTTGGAACATTAATCTAGGTTAACAAGAGCGTGTAGAAAAGGCACTTAGCTGCTCTATGCCTCAGTTTCCTCACTTCCCCAAGTGTAAATAATGAGGAGTCTGTACTTCAAAGGGCTTAAATGAGCCTTAATGAATACTCATTAAGTATTTCGAGTTTCTCGGTGAAAGGTTTTATAGAAGCTAAAATTGTGATTAAATTATTCTTCCAACTAGATCTTCATGTATAATCAAGTAGCATATGACTTAAGAAAATTGAAAGGCTAAAAAATATTTTTCCGAGTATTCTAAGATTTATCAATTCAGAGAGGATGTTATCAATCTCCATAATCTCATGCTATGAACACCTGTGTTTTCCATTTTGTCTTTCTCTCGTGGTAATGGGAAAACAGTGTTTAGCCAGGAGGCAGCACACTGAGTACCCAAAACAAGAGCTTTGGAGTCAGACACATCTTGCAACCACTTATTAGTGTGATTCTGGTCAGTTATGCAGTCTCTCGAGGTCTCAGTTTTCATTAGCTTTAAAATGAGCAGAATTATTATACTCATGTTAAAAGATGAAAATTGAAATTTGTTAATATGTATAGAGCACCTGTACACAGTGGGTGCTTAATAAGTGCCATTTCCCTTCCCTTCCTTTGCACTGTCTTCAGTCTATCCAGAGACAAACACTTCAACTTCTGGCTTGCAGGTTACGTGAAAACTTTACCTCGCCGAGACTTTCAACCTCTTCCCCTGCAAGCTGTTTCATAAAAGTTGCTGAAACATCGCAGGGTGCGCCTGTTAGAAATTTCTTTGCTGTTTGATATCTTTTTGTCCCTTCTCTTTCAAAGCCAGGAATGAATAAGGGTAGCCAGAGGGAGGAGAAGAATCAGTCCTTGGAATCGTGCAGCAGCTGGAGAAGCGACCCAGAGTGATGAGGAACTTCAGCGTGAGTCAACTTTTCCTTTGAAGTTCACTTTTCTCCCCCAGTAGGCACATGAAAGAGGTCAGGACAGGAGATGTGTGAAGAAACTGCCTCGGTCAGAAGTTGGCTGCATTCTGTGGTCTGCAAAGGCATTTTCGAACAGTGTGAGTCCTGTGTAGCTGAGTTTGGGAGCTCTGCGGACCATCTTGAGATGGGTGCAGGGCTAGAGAATAGATCTGCGTGTGACTGAGTCACACCAAGGCACGAGCCAATAAGATGAGCGCTCACTTTGAGGTCGCGAGGTCAGGGGTCACTTTCGGCTCTGCCATTCATTCATTTCGCGACTTCTGGCCAATTACTTAAATGCTTTGAGCCTGATTTCCTTATCACCCTCAGAGGATTGTATTTTGCAGATTAAATTAGACAACATATGTGAAAGCACCTAGCACAGTGCCTGAAATTTAGGCACTTGGCCAAATCTAAATCTTTATGCAAATTTCCATGAATCTCAGTGTTATAAAATAATTTCTATTTACGATAAAATGCCTCCCAAATGTATTCCATGAAAAATTTGTTCCATGAGCTATTCTGGGGCAGGGTGGTGGTAGTTCTACAGTCAAATCGAGTTGAGATCTGTTACATACTATATATCCCTGTCTCAGAGATTCCCACTCCATACAAGCATCTCCATGATTCTGGGAGGTAATGCAGTTAAACAGCATGCAAGCTAGCTAGCTAGCAGCAACTTAATTTTTTTTTTAAGATTTATTTATTTATTTATTTATTTATTTATTTATTTATGTGTGTGAGAGAGAGCTCACGCACACAGAGGGAAAGGGTAAGGGAGAAGCAGATACTCCACTGAGCAGGGAGCCCAATGGGGAGGCTCGATCCTAGGACCCTGGGATCATGACCTGAGCAGAAGGCAAATGCTTAACCGACTGAGCCACCCAGGTGCCCACAGAAGCTCGATTAAATCGAGATTTCCTAACACTTTTTCTAATGGAATCTCTATTGACCCTTCAGAACTGATATTCTATAGAAATGTTGCAATAGCAAAAACTTGCTAGCAATCAAGATTCTGAACACGGGTCCTTCTTGGTTTTGAAAAGAGCTTCCTTTCTGCTCCAGATTGTACCTGATGGTCCCTTTAGCTTTGTTACAGAAGGTTATCACCCCTCCAAGTACATGGAATATTAATCTATTAATCCTGTTGAAGACAAACAAGAACATGAAATTACACAAGACTTAGCTTATTGATTAATAAGCATATTGACTGTTTACTTTGTGAATCATCCCAGCATTGATTTCTAATTAGAGATCGGTCACCAGATGTCTCCGGGGTACTTCTTCAAATAGTCAGTCTTGTACTTATATGAATGAGCAACAGTTATCACCACCACAAGTTACATTTGTCAAGGACTTTAAATGTACAAGATGTTCTCACATGTTTTATCTCATTTGTTTCTCTAAACAAATTGTGGGATAGCCCTCATCTGACAGAGGAGATAACTAAGGCTTGCAAAATCACCTAGGTCAATGGCAGACCCAAAGCTCGAGCCCTGTTCTTCGGCTCTAAGTCCAGTGGCTTTTTGTTATCTATACCATAATTCCCAGTGTGTTGGAGATGGGGCGCACATTAATATTAATAGCTGTGATTTACTTAAAAAAAAAAAAAACCTAAAACTTAAAGTCCTTGAAGAGTATGTAATCCTCCTTCCTTGCTGCCTGGGTGGCCAATGACTGGAGATAAAGCAGGGAGATAAGTCTGCTGCTCCTTTCCCGGTAGGCTGGTTTAGCTGACTTGTTGAGAGTGGGCAAGAAGGTCTCTAGTGCAATAAGGAAAACCATGGACTTGAGAGCCACCCTTCTGGGCCTGAATCCCAGCTCCTCCACTAATTAGTTGCATGAGCTTAGAAGAGTCACCTCCTATCTCTGTGTTTCAGTTTTCTTGTGTATAAACTCTGGATTATGATGGTACCTAACTCATTGGGAGTTTGTGATGATTCAAGAGCAATGAAACAGAGTAGAGGACGCCTGGGTGGCTCAGTCGGTTAAGCGTCTCCCTTCAGCTCAGGTCATGATCCCAGGGTCCTGGGATTGAGCCCTGCATCAGAGTCTGCTTCTCCCTCTCCCACTGCCCCTCACCCCACTTGTGTGTGTGTGTGTGTGTGCGCACACTCGCGTGCTCTCTCTCTCCCCCCCCAAATAAACAAAATCTTAAAAAAAAGAAAAACGGAGTAGAAACAATTGTACTGCAAATACCTGTAACATATATTGTACCTGTAACTAGGTTCTTGTGGGCTGTTTTGGAAAGCCGACTCTTCACAACATTGGTTCTTACTGGAATAACGGGCTTCTTGTTCCAAAAATGATCTATTTACAAATGAGGTTAGGGACAACTATACCATTCCCAAATTACAAAGGTAAGTGCTGAATAATTTCTATCTCTCCCTACCCACCCTAAAGAAAACAAAAGATCTCAGAATCAAATTGAAATGACTTCTGGGTTAACCCCTGGTAGGCATATTTCATATCGTCTTATTCCACTGGTTCCAATCATTTCAAGTTGATCTAGAAATTTCTTCAGCAAGGGACATGAAAATTGATATCACGGAAGCAGGAGTCTATTTAAAATAGCCTCAATTAAGGTTATAAATTCTTCTGTGTTTCTCCTATGAATCTGAGAATTCTTTAACAACATAAATCATCTTCAAAAGCAACGTCCTTGGTAAACAACGAGGAATGAAAAGGGTGTGCAGTTGAAGCAATATCCATCTAGCCCCACTGCGGAAGAAAAATATCCTGTCAGCCATGCTACGTTCACATGTGGAGGAGCAGCGGTCAGCATTAGGTCACCAGCAAGTCTGGTCAAGAGTCCCGTTCTTTAGTTGAATTATTAAAAAGCAAATGTAATCAATTTATTAATGATTTCGGAGCAGGATTTTTTTTTCCATTTTCTTGAGAATTAGAAGACACTTGTCTGAAATTGCAGTTAGGTAATGTATTTTCTATAAAGATTGCAATGCCAAGGAATCATTTCTCTTGGACAAGACCGGTTTATTGGGTGGTGGTCCTCCATTATAGTTTTACAACCTCATGATTATATTTTAATGTCAAAGCCCAGGTCTTCCTTATTCATGCCTATTTCCCCAACATCTAGTACTGTGAACCTGGCATATAATAGCTACTTAATAAAAATCTGTTAAGGTTATGAATCTGGGCCAGGTACTAACCTTTAGGAGGTCAACTGGAGGTGGGACTCTGGGAATGAATTTTGCTGCGAGGATGCATTTTTCTAACAATGACTATAGAGACCTCTGCTGGCAATTGTTGGAACTACAATTCAGAGTCAGAAAAAGTAAGAATGGCGAGAACAGAGGTGAATTTGTTTTCTTCCTTTGTCCGTATTCTGTCATAAAAGGCCCATAAAGGGGTTGTACTCACTGACGATGTGTGGTATGACAAGGTTATGGCAAACACTGAAATTAGGATAAATGAACAACTTTTCTATGAGGGGACTGGGAAGGGTGTCAAATTTCAGAAGAAAAACACAGCATAAGGAGAATCGGACTCTCATTAGCCTTTCTGTGATTATCTGATGATTGGTGAGTTATCCAAGCTCTACAGTGAAGAGAAATTTAGAACAGGGGCCCAGTCAGAAATATTAGGATGGTCTGTTCATCTTGTTCATCGTGAGGATTTGTTACCCTTGTTGTACATTTCATACAATTTCGAAGTGTCACTTAGTATTTCTTCAAGTCTATTTTCCCCTTTACACTGTCTTCATCTTATCTGTGATCAGTTTATTAACTTATAGAAGCAGTCACAAGTAATCATTTGGGAGGGTTTTTTTGTTTTCTTTGGAGGAAAGAGATGTTTTGTGGACCCTTCCTGACTACCCCATTCTTCCTGCTGTAGGTATTTTCAAAGACTGGTTACTAACGCAGTCCTAGAGTGACCTCTTGCTGCACGATTTGCCCGTGAGCCTGCAAGCTCAGTCCTGGATGTGAGTGACTTATCAAGAAAGAAACCACTCTGCGGGCTTGAGCGTATGCATTGCCATGAGTGATATGAGTGATCAGCACCTCTATACGTTAACTTTTTAATATTCCCATACCTTACAAGGCTACTGGCTTTCCCATTATCACAAATTAGAAAGAAAATTCTTTCTCCAAAATAAATTCTATAAGCTTCTAAAATGGCCTACCAATTAATCTTTGGATTTTTTTGAAAAAGACTATTTCACATTCATAATCAGATATATTATGGACATTGTGTACAGGACCACTGAATAAGCAAAATAATTTACATTTGAGGAGTGGCAGAGTTCCCTGTGGGGTCCATGATTTGAAATTCCATGATATCTGAATTCACTTCCAAAGATGGGTTTATGATGTAAAGAATGGTCTTACTGTTTAAGTCCTTTTGAATAAATTTCTCATGGATAAATTCACCTACAAGAAAGAAATAAATGAATTTCACGGGGAATCAAACAAAAAATTAAATAAAAGCTGATAAATTTTATGGCTATTTTATTTTAAGCACAGCTTTAAAAACAGCCAAAGTATATATTTTTAAAGAAATTAACATTATTGCAAGTATCTTAAAATTCATATGCAATAAGCTTAAATTAGGCTTTAAAATTTACTTTGGCTCAGAAATATTGTGCCTTAAAGAAAATATAAAAATAGAGGGAGAGTAGGAAGATACAGTAATAAATCTCTAATTCTGTGCCACCCTTTTTAGTGGCATACTTTGATCATTGTCTTCCTAAAGAAGAAATAATATACAATCCAAAGAAAGCTTTATACCCCTCCCAATTATTTTTTGTTGTTTAATGAACTGACATCATTTAGAATTGCTGATAGAAAAAAAATTAGTCACAAATATGAAACCGGTCCTGACACTGTGTTCCTCTGAATATATTACGATCTGGGTGTTAAAAAGAATTGTGAACAATGAACAGCTGTGTATCAGTATTTGATTCTCCCACTCAAGACGAATTTAGGAAAGCTCAGCTTCAAACCCTCTTTAGCACCAATATTGATTTATAAACTGCATCTATCAGTAAGCCCTGGGGAGTGTTTACCAAATGGGCTTACACTTAATTAAATTACTCTCTAGCCTTGCCAGCTACGGGGGTATTTTAAGATGAGCAATTACAAGGATTAAGGAAGGCAGTACCTGTTGTTGTGTTCTCCAGATGTCCGTGCTGGGGGCCTCGTAAAATCTTAAAGATGATCAGATTGTCATCGGTGTCAGGGTCTGATGCCTTCAACACACGGGAAGTGAGGTAAATTCCATAACAGCCATTTTTCAGGAGCCCCACTTGAGAAGCGGAATGCAAGTGTGTGATGTAGGGGGCTGTTTTGTCCAACCGGTCAACCTGGGTAGTCAATAATTACATACAATCTTATACAAAGGTTTCTCATCTCCAAGCAACACAGGGTCTTAATGGTTAACAATGATAATCTATCCCAAACTTCAGATTCCTTATCCTCCTCATTTGTTCATTTCTGCTAACAGCTGGCTTGTTCACAGTATCCTCAGTAAATATCATAATGCCTGGAACAGAGGCTAACTTTCTATTGTAAACTTTGACTCAGCTTTGTTAATTGTCCATTGTCTGACTCTCCTATTAGGACATAAGCTCCCTGACGGTAGACATCATGTCTCCACCCTACCCCTCCCTTTATTCCCTGCACCTGGCACAGTGCCTGAACTGTAAGAGCAGCTCAACGGATATTTGTTGAATGAATATATTAAAACTGACCCAAGAATTGTAATGCAAACTTAACGTTAGCTCCAGAGGAGGATTCTTCCATTTTCCCAGTGTTTGGTGATATACAGAAAAAAGCTTATAAAGATATACATAAGGATATGCATCACGAACGCATTGAACATTTTGGGGGCACATCTTTGCTCAAATGGCATAAATGTTGAATAAAAAACAGAAACACGGGGGCATCTGGATAGCTCAGCTGGTTAAACATCCGACTCTTGATCTCAGAGTTGTGAGACTGAGCCCTGAGTTGGCTCTGGGCTGAACATGGAGCCTGCTTAAGATTCTTTCTCTCCCTCTCTCTGTCCCTCCCCTCCTGCTCGTGCACTCTCTCTTAAAAACAAAACAAACAAAAAACCCAGAAATATGTTGGTAAGAAAAAAATGAAAGGTGATCATTTATACACATTTGTGTATTTGTTTCACTGAGGATGAGAACCAGGTAACTAAACAGGTAGACTCAGTTCGTGAAGATATTGAGTGGATGGGAAATTACTCATGAGTGCAAGAGGCATAGAGGTTCAAACACTGCAAAGGGCCTCATTCAGGTCTGGTATGAAGCTTGGCCCATCCTGCAAATGACTGTGGGAAGCTAGAGAAGGAGCAGGTTTGAATGGATAAGCACAGTTCACCACTCATACTGGAAAACAGGTATAGGACCATGGTCTCCATTCCTCTTACTCTTAACCATTCAGTTGTTCACTTCATGTACCCCAAAATGATACTGTTATAAACCTTGGTTCACCCTAGCTAAGAAAAAGTAAGTGCCATGATCAGACTTGTATCATCTTGTATAGGATGATATAACAAACTATTATTCAGCTATTTTAAAAACTGAGGTAGGAGGAACTGAAAATAATTTCCACAACTTAGTGTGAACTGGTAAAAAATAAAAATAAAAACAAAAAACAAAAAACAAGTAAGTTGTAGAATAGGAGATGACTATAGTACCATTTTTATTCATCTATATGTTCAGACAAAATTCTGGGAGCATTTACACAAACCTGTTCAGTTGCTGTGGAGTGGGGGAAATATCAGACTTCACTATGTATTTCTATATGGGATTTTCTAACAATCAAATATTTTTTTCCCTCTTAGGTTGTCAAGGTCCCTTTTTTACTTACAAAAACAATCATACATCATGTGGTAACTGTTTGGAGGAGCGGGCATTTTTATCTTTTGCTGGTAGGCGTGCAAATTAGTGATAATTTTTGGGAGAGAAATTTGGCATACATATATATTAAAAATGTGTATATACTCTGACCCAAAGCTTACTTTTCTGAGTACGTCCTGTGGAGATTATTAGATGGGTACACAAAATGTGTGTGGGTACACATATATACGTACATCATACATATATATCAACATATACATATTTATGTTCACTAAATAAATAATTTATAATAGCAATTAACAAAAAAAAAATCCATAAAACCAGAAGTCCAAAAGGGGATTTAAAAACCTTCTCCACCTGACACTGTGTGCTATTCAGCCTTTAAAAATTATGTTTTCAAGAAAGATCTAATGACACTAGGAAATTTTCATAATAAAGAGTAGAAACAGGCAATATGCTTGGTAGTACATATAATATCCTCCCATTTTTTTAATTGGACAGAATAAATGAAAGGAAGCCACCAAAAGTAGTTATCTTTGTTTTGTTCGCTTTTTGTTAAGATTTTACGTATTTAAGAGAGAGCCAGAGAGAGAGCACAAGCTGGGGGAGGGGCAGAGGGAGAGAGAGAAGCAGACTACCCGCTGAGCAGGGATCCTGACCCCGGGGATCATGACCTGAGCCAAAAGCAGATGCTTAACCGACTGAGCCACCCAGGTGCCCCAAGAGTAGCTACCTTTGAGTGGTGTGATTGTGAAGGATTTTTTTTCTTGTCCCTTTCTGTAGCTTATGAATTCTTTACAATAAACAATTATTTTACAAATGAAAAAAGCAACAAAAATTTTCAAAACTGTCATTCTCCTCTCCTAAAAAATGTGCATGACAACTTCAGAGCTGTGCAATTGGGTGGGAGGCGGGGAGTCAAATAGTTATCATGGCCTTTTGGGAGAGAGGCTCCTTCAACCCTGATGGCCAGTAGGCCAGTAGGAGGGATGGTGAATGGCAGGTGAGAAAAATAAAAATACTCAGAGCCATGAAAGAAATCCTCAATGCTATAACCAGCTGGGTGCAGGTATGGGGGTTTTTTATGTTGTATTTTCCTTAAAAACAAAAAGTGATCCAAAAGGAATAAATGCCTGTTGTGATCATTTGTTTTAAAAATATTTTTAAATATATATATTATTATATATATTTAAATTTCTTTATATTTAAATTTTTATATAAACATAAATTTTTATATAAACATATAAATTTTTATATAAATTTATTTTATATTTAAATTTTATTATATATTATTAAATTAAAATTTTAACATATTTAAAATATATTTTTTAAATATTTTAAAAATAAAAACTCTGGTTACATGGTCTCCTATTGTGTCTTTGGTCACATTTGCCCTTAATCTCATTAAACTTCTTCAGAAACAGGTCTTCTGGCTTAGTATATCAGAAGCATTTAAAAATATTGGAGTAGAAGGCATTTTTTAAAAGAAAAGAAGGCTATATCCTTTGAGAACTTGTGTTGGATTCACTGAAAATCACCTCAGACACGTGTAAACCATAGAAAGCATCAGCACTGGTCCTTTCTCCCTCGTCGCCAGACCCGTCCCCATTTAGAGAAGAGTACAAGGCTCACTGCAGCAAGATTGCAGTGTCCTGGTCAGACAGACGTGATTTCCTACAACATGCACGTCAGGTTGTGCATGCTGGTATCAGCAAAATGCAGCTGTGTTTTATATTTGTGAAGTCCGGCGACTTTGCCCTCAGTTGCACTCAGGATGGGACCATAAGAGTAATACACCCACACTTAGGAGATTTATTTGGAACACGTTGTGACTCAGCGGTGGTAGACATTGTACTGTCTTACCAAAACAGCTCTTGAAGGCAAGAGACGGAGGGGCATCCGTTACTTAATTCCTAAACTGCCTGACCTCTCTGCTCCGAAAGACCAGAAAATTCAGGGGAATTATGGGAGAAAGTTTGAGACTTTCCTTGTCTACACATAATTGTATTTTATGGCAAAACACACCTTGTACTTTGAATGAAAAGGAATCTTTACAACAAATATCCAACATTTCTATCAGTAAATTCTGCAACCACCAAGAGATCACTCTCTTACAATAACTGTGCTCTGTAAGATGAGTGTTGGTGTTGATACAGGCCTGATTTAAGTTCTGATACTTCTTCTAAATTCTACTCCCTTTTCCTTGTCTACTCTGCAGGGTAGGAAGGAACTCTCATGCCTGTACTTAGAATGTAGAACTCCTACAAATTTGCAGCCAAACAGACTGAGAGAAGTATTACTGGTTGGATAGTACACTGACATTTCTCTACCGAATGTGGGCAGTCAGGAGTCAGGGAAAAATACTTTAATAGGTTGAAGAGTGGGATGAGACAAATAACAATTAAAACATACAATTAAAAAAATAATTTTACAACGTACAAAGTACTTCTTTCATACTGCATCAATAATATCAGTACCTTCTCCCTTCTTCCAGTGCATCATAATTTTATGACATTTTTCTGGACCTTCCTAGAGCCAAAGACTCATCCAGCATCCACTCTATGTTACCATGACTCCCCACCTTTCTACTCAGATTCCACCTTAGAGACTGTGATGGCTAATTTTATGTGTCAACTTTGCTGGCTATGATGCTTGTTGTTTGGTCAAACAGCAGGATGGATGTTGCTGTGAAGGTATTTTTTGGTTATTATTAACATTTCAGTCAGTTGACTTTAAGTAACGCAGATTACCCTCCATAATGTACGCGGGCCTCATCCAATCAGTTGACGACCTTAAGAGCAAAGACAGAGGTCCGCTAGATAGGAAGCAATTCTGCATCCAGACTGCCTTTGGGATCGAGACTGCAACATCAATTTCTGCTGGAATTTCCATCCTGCTGGCCTGCCTTGCAGATTTTGGACATGTCAGACCCTACAATGGTGAGCCAATTCCTGAAAATAAATCTCTTTCTTTTTTCTTTCTCTGTCTCTCTATAAATCCCATTTGTGCTGTTCCCCTGGAACACCCTGACCAACACAGAGACAAAAGAGCAACGGAAAAGTGTGATTATTTTACATAATCAGAAGGTATCCTGCAATGACACGCCGCTTTATCTCTTCTACAGTTGGTAGAAGTGTGTACAACAGGATAAAATACATCCAAGGAGAGTGGATTCAAGGGTGTAAGAAACAGAACATGCTTGATGTGTTTTGACTAAAAAAACAAAAACACACTATGCCTTCCCCAAATCATCCTAATAGTCAACACAACTGTGGCAGAGCAGTGCCAGAGGAAGGGCACAGAACTGGGGATCAGAAAGACCGGGGGTCTTCGTATGGTTTTGATCAAATTATTGACCTTGTGAACTCCTGAACACCTATTAAATCCAGATAATAAAACTCCCCTCTTCCTGAGAAGGAAATGAGCTTTACATGAAATGGGTCTGACCCACAGCTAACGCTCCAATGCTCATAGCTGCTACAGTTGTTTTCTCATCATTATCTCATGTGTAATACTGATGCTGCCTTGTACGTTTCCAGGTGTTGAATCGGAAACCGTTAAAATGCCAGTAGGTGATGCGAACCAATAGGTATCGTCATAAAGTACACTTAGATATTAGAACAGTAGGAACAAGATATCGAATATCTAATATATTTCAGGCAATATACTAGTGCCTGCCATACCTAATCTGATTTTATTCTCACCCCAATGCTGTAAGGCATGGTTTTCAAAGGAGGAAAGGTCAAATCAGAAGAGTTAAAGGACTCTCTCACACTAATAAGTGGCAAACCTAGTCAATAAATTCCAACCTAGTCAAGTCTGACTCCAAAGCCCATGTTTTCTCTTTCTTTCTGTCTTACCATGGATTCTTAGTCATAGCCTGCATGCAGGGACCACATCTGTCTTGTCCGTATGAAGATGCCTGATGCCTTCTGTTATTATGTCCATATTAATATGGCTGGCATGCTGTTGACCCACCGCACAGCACATATTTGAATGAAAGAAGGAAGGTCAGGACACCTGGGTGGCTCAGTCAGTTAAGCGTCTGCCTTCTGCTCAGGTTGTGATCCCAAGGTCCTGGGATCAAGTCCCACATCAGGTTCCTTGCTCAGGGGGGAGCTTGCTTCTCCCTCTGCCTGCCTCTCCCCCTGCTTGTCCCTCTCTCTTTCTGACAAATAAACAAATAAATCTGTAAAAAGAAAGGAAGGAGGGGCGCCTGGGTGGCACAGTGGTTAAGCGTCTGCCTTCGGCTCAGGGCGTGATCCCAGCGTTCTGGGATCGAGCCCCACATCAGGCTCCTCCGCTGGGAGCCTGCTTCTTCCTCTCCCACTCCCCCTGCTTGTGTTCCCTCTCTCTCTGGCTGTCTCTATCTCTGTCAAATAAATAAATAAAAACTTTAAAAAAAAAAAAAAGGAAGGAAGGAAGGAGAAAAGAAAAGAAAAGAAAAGAAAAGAAAAGAAGGAAGAGGGGAAGGAAGAGAGGAAGAAAAGAAAAGAAAAGAAAAGAAAAGAAAAGAAAAGAAAAGAAAAGAAAAGAAAAGAAGAAAAGAAAAGGAGGGAGGGAGGGAGGGAAGGAGGGAGGCTGTTTTCTCTACATCTGTGGCAATGACCCATGGGTTTGTCATACTTGCCTGGATGGTGAATGAAATAGGTTCTTGGCTCACTCTCCCATCCACAACAAAGCCTTGGTTTGTCCTATCCGTGGCCACAAAGGTAAAGCAGTCAACCTGAGAGCCCCCTCCCAGGTGCCTGTAGGCCACATCCCTGCGGTCCACATCCCGCTGCGTGAAGTTATGTTGAAGCGGCACTGTTCCCCGCAGGTAAAGCTGACCGTATTGTGGGAGCCGGGCCAACACAAAGGTGAGGTTCTCCACTGGAGTGTCAGGGTCGGTCAGCTGCAGGAGGTCAGGCGAGAGCAGGCCCGTGGACCCTTCGGCCAGTCTCAGCCCCCTGTTCCTTGTCACCATGGGTAAGGCTCTGTCCACGGTCTCCAGTATGATCTCAAACACCCCGTGCTTGGTCTGCAGGCCATTGCTGATGATGAATCTGGCAAAGAGAGGCAAGGGCAGCCTTCAGCATGGAATCTTGTGTCACCATCTACTGGAATGAAATAACAATACACACCTTTTACTAAAGGACATGTCCTGTTGGGACTCAAATGAAAACCCAAGGGCAGATCCTGCAGAAGGACACCATTCTATCCGTTAAACCAGCCACTAGGTAACACACAAATTACCTGCAACATTCCACGCCCAGAAGTATTTTCTCAACAACACTGGCGGCAGACTCATGTGACAGAGCGGGCTGATTCTGCCAGTGGTATTTCTCAGGCTCGTCAGCATTTGGTAGAATCCTTGCCCCAAATAGGAATTTCACATACAAGTAGACCCCCTGCGTGAGTTTGAAGAGCACACTCATTTTATATGTTTATAATTTTGCAACTGTGTTTTCTTTGTAGGCTTTTAAGAAGGTAAGCTTTTAAGACTGAAACTTGGGGGCCAATCCAACGAATGATTTTGGCTATTTCATTTTATTCGTGTATTCTGTGGTAAATTTCTTTTCTTTTTTTTTTTAAGATTTTATTTATTTGTCAGAGAGAGGGAGCACAAGCAGGGGGAGGGGCAGGGAGAGGGAGAAGCAGGCTCCCCGCTGAGCAAGGAGCCCAATGAAGAATTCCATCCCAGGACCCCGGGATCATGACCTGAGCTGAAGGCAGATGCTTAACCAACTGAGCCACCCAGGCATCCCTTTGTGGTAAATTTCTCAAGAGCAAATCACATTACTCAGCTACGTAATCATGCCTAAATCATCTCCCCGCCCTGGGTCTCTTTTTCTCCCTTCTGAAAAGTAAGATTGAACTAAAGTAAAAGATCGCTAAGGACCATCTAACTTTAAAACATCGTGTGATGCTCTAATTCCTTATATTGTTCTTGTG
This sequence comes from Ursus americanus, assembly GCF_024610735.1. Taxonomy (NCBI): domain Eukaryota; kingdom Metazoa; phylum Chordata; class Mammalia; order Carnivora; family Ursidae; genus Ursus; species Ursus americanus. The sequence goes on along the minus strand of NC_142144.1, from coordinate 51,501,148 downwards.
TTTCTACATTTGCCCCCTTATATGGGAGTTACGCTAACCAGGGATTACTTACATCATTTAAAGAAAAAAAATTATAGCAGAAAGATACAGAATGAAGTGGGAGATCATAAGGCAGGTAGGAGACAGAGCTGGGATTGGAACCAGGTTTCTAGACCCCATACGTCCTGCTCTTACAGAGTTTTTAGTACAGGCCAGTTTAACAAACCACAAAGACAGACTTGTGGTACCCGAGCGGCCCTGCAGAATGATAAAGACAAAGCTCCGATGGTATCGCCTGACCCTACGCAAAGCCTCTCACACACCCTGGCACTTGTGATACCATCACGTGCTTTTGATTTTATTGATCACTAAATCACAGTCCACCCACCACTGCCAATGTCAACACAAAACCAATCAAAACGATCTTTAGAATGTGTCGATGTGTAAATTTGACTTGAAGGGCAATTGAGAGTATTGTGAAATTAAGCAAACCAAGTGCTCTATTGAAACTGAAAAGTTAGTAAATCACTACTCTCAAGTGGAGTTGATGAATTCACCATAGACCAAAGAGGTGTACTTCGAAATAATCATGGAGTTGTAACTGCTAGTTTTTCTAGAAATATTCGTGGAGGGGATACTCTTATATTCCACAGATGTAAAAAAAAAAAAATCTCTGAAAAGAATGTTTTAGTAGAATAGAACCTGAAGTTATATAAGAACTTTCTTTGGAGGTTCTTTTTTTTTTTTAACTAGAAAAGATATGAGGTTTATATTTATTTTACTAACCTAACAAATTTGACTAACAAGTTCTTTGTAATATGTGTCGTGTCCTTCAGGGTTTAAGGGTTGATGCTTTGCTTTTGAACACGAGAGAACCTGGAACCAGGTTGTATGAGCACAAACGGTCGAGCAGTCTGCCTGAGGCAGAGGGCTCAGAGAAAGGAGCAGCTGGACAGAAAGGAAAGGAACAGGAGTTTGGCTGAGCACAGACTTTACTTTGAAGGCTAAGCTACAATTCTTGAGCTTTCTAATTACCTAGTTGATAAGACTGCCTACAAGGAAAACACGACGTGATGCATAGAAAAATGAATCCATTCCTGTTTGCTATGTGAACTTGCTAAGTGGAATATTACAAATAAAGCAAATGTTTGACATTTCACACACCTTGACTTGTAAAGACTATAACCTGTTTTTTTTTCCTCCACAGCATTATTTTTACAGTCCGAATAAACATACTAGCTTTAGTATTATACACTAAACGAAATCACATAGTTTCCTTAAAACAAAACAATCAGTTTTTCTTTTGTAAAGCTAAACATTTATTAAGTATGTTTGAAGCAAATAGGACAATTTCATTGCTGGATCATGAGTGTTTACAAAATTAGTTATTTTTGAAAAAACAAGAAGAAATGCACCCAGAAAAACATCTGTGTGTTCCTCAGCTTTGTACTTATTAGTCACTTTGGCAGTTTCAAATGTCAAGTGACATGCATTTTTAAGATGAAAATCATGGTCTATTTCTCAGGGAGAGCTTTTTGTGAAATCATGCTTTCGTTCTGTTGTTTTCCTGTTACTTTTTCAGGTCTCCCTCCCTAGAGCCTATCGTCTAACCTGAAGTAAAAAAAAGGAGACTAGGCATTCCCTCGGTGTCTCCAATTTCTCTTTTGTCCACTTCGCCCCTCCAAAAACATGTTTCACGCCTCCCATTTCAAATACAGTGGCTCTCTACTCCCTATCGGATCCCTATCTCACAATGCGCTCTTGTGGAAAGTTTCAAATCAGCTGTTTATAGTTTAGCACAAATTTAAGCCAAAGGACATGTATTTTTAGTATTAGTATTAATCATGGAAATTAAAGAATTTGTGCCCCATGAAAAGCATGTAGAATATAGGTGGAGAAGAAAGGGGAAAGGAGGGGAGAGATGGGGATCAGGAGCAAGGAGCTTCAGGGGGGCTTGAGTGAGTCCCAGGGGGCATTCCGACTTTCCCCTATGGAGACTGAATTCTGAAAACACCTCGAAGCTCAGTCTCATCCACCAATGTATGCATCTTGTCTACCAAAGCATGACCTGCGTGAGGACACTGAAGTTGTCTTACGATTCAAGCTGTCCGTCTCAGACTCCTCCCTGCCTGATGATGGGGACCTGACCATGTCGGAAATCGGCAGCCTGCCATCAGACAGATGGGACCGAGGGCAAGGGAAGCCAGAGACCATATAAGAGTAAGAAATATGTTTACTGAGGCCAGTGTTACCAGCTGGGACACCGAGGCAGCTGTCTGTGCTGACCGAAAGCTAATAAGCCAGTGGTGAAAAGGATGAAATTTCTAAACATGACCAGATCAAACACCTCATTCCACTTTATACGAGTAACAATGCAAACTAGTCACGGCAGAGAAACATTATCAGAGGGAGACAGGGTGAACGGTCATGGTTGGCTTCCCAGTCAAAATAAGCGTAGCAGAACAAGGGCATCAAGGTCAGTGCTGTTCGAGGCCGCCAAGGTTGACCAGATGATCTCCCAAATGCTCTCCCCTGCCACCCCCAAAGATCAAGTTTTAAAACAATAGTGCCATTGCTATGATGGCACCCATTCCAAGGTTAGGAAGCTGGTGGTATCGAGGTAGCAGCTTCTTCTGGAGATCCGTTTTTGTTTCATTTCCCTCATTAAGCCCCCAGAAAAGAGACACAGCCAGGATGACCACTGTCCTCATGAAATTTGGGGAATGACTGTCAGATTTGTCTGGGGTGCCTGCCTGGTCTGATTTCACCATTACCATGGTGTTTTCAGGCTTTCTGCATTTCCTGGCAATAGAGTTGGCTGAAGAATCTGCCATCTGTCATGGCATTTAAAAGATAAAAATGGAATCATAAATAGAGCCAGTTCCTCAGGAAAAAAAAAAAAAAAGTCCAGCCAGCATGTCAAAATGGAGGACATTAGCATGTTCTTTTAGTACCCGGCTGCCAGCAGCTGAAGTCAGCTTGCTAATCACTCGGTGTCATCTGTCCTCGCATGTGCTGCCAAACCTTTCTTCCAGGCCAGCAGCACCAAACAATGTAGGAGAAATTTATGATTCACAAAATATTTTTGCAGAAGGTAAAATCTGACCATTAAACTCCCCCGTTTAATTAATGCTGCCATATCTTACGTTAAAAAGAGAAGGGGGAGACAATCCTTTGCCACCGAATTTCTCTCTTCTACCCGGCCAAATTCCTTGCCAGATTTAACAGCAAGCAACATAAATTTAGGTGATTAGATTGGTTGCATATATTTAATTTTTAAAAAGCACCACGATCACACACTTTCATTAAAACCGACTTTCAGCTTTGGTTTAGCTTCACTTAACAAACAACACTGCAGCCCATGATTGGGGGAGTGAAATGACAAGATTAAAACAAGGGTCTTGGGCAGATGTTAGGCTTTTCCATTATAAATATGTAAAACTGCTGGCCAAACATCAGAATGGCACATTGAGGAGGTTTCTTCCCACAGGTGCATTTTCTCCATGAATTTCTGGTACAGTGGAAAAATCTTTTAAAAATGAGATCTTCTCCCCAGTTCAGCTCTGATACGCAGTTACGTCAATGTAGATGACTTTCTGTGCCTCTTGGAACCTTGGTTTTCTCATGCATAAAATGGGAACAAATCATCTCTCTCAAGGTAGTGGCATGAGGCTTAAGGGAAATGATAGACAAAAAAGAGTCTAGTACACGGCCTGATGCATCACAGGTATTCAAGCAATACTAGCTTTCCTATGCATAAGTGAAGGGATTGGACTAAATGTTTTTCGACCCCTGTTCCCTAGTCCTGAGTCATTCAAACGACACCTTCATAATTTTTGCCATATTCTTGTGCGACCTGTACTCTTATTACTATTTTGCTTTAGATCAACTCCCTCTTGTACTTAAATAAATGTATTTAAAAGGAAAGCTTTTAATTAGAAAAGCTGAAAATGTTTACTACTAAAAACGTAATCACTATAAATACTGCAAAAATAAATACAAGAAAACGGTGTTTTTAATTCTAGCTAGGTATTGTATCAACCCACATCATTTTAATTCTAGCTGGGTATTTTACCAAGCCACATCATTTTGCATCTTTGTATCATCAGTGGTGCAAATTATTCACTTTGGGAAATAGAGCCACAGCCTTTTTGCTCAAAGAAAATCCTGCCCAGGGGCCCGGTGTGCAAAGCAAACTAAAAAACAATGAAAGAACCAAAACAAAGCTCTGTCAGTAAACTGGGGTGAGGGTCCCAGAGCCTCACCAATTCAATTCCTTCATGTTCTGTCTCCAGGAGGCCGCAAGAGGGCTTCTGTAAATCCTCAAAGCTCCTTAGAATATACTTGGAACAATGGACTGGACCAGACCAGTGATTGCTAGTCCTGACTGCATCAGAATCCCTGGGAGAGCTTTGAAAACTACAGATTTGTGGCCCAAGAGTCACCACGTTGGAGTGAGAGTCAAGAATGCATTTTCATCAAACTTCCCAGTAAATCTCTTGCAGACCTAAATATTTAAAAAATTCCTGGGGTGCTTGGGTGGCTCAGTCAATTACCCACCCGACTCTTGGTTTTGGCTCACATCACGATCTCAGGGTCGTAGGGTCAAGCCCCGCACCCAGCTCCACACTGGGCGTGGAGTCTGCTGAAGATTCTCTCTCTCCTTCTGCCTCTGCCCCTCTCCCCTCTAAAAAAATAATAAATAAAAATTTAAAATTCCTAGGATAAATGATTTCTAAAATGTCATCTCGTATGACTTCCTACAGATGTGGATTAGGAAATTTTTAGAGTATCATCAATCTTCACATACAGAGATTTTGTATTTCATTCCCTGTTCGTCACCACCATCTGATTAATGTCTAAGCTTGATTTCTTAACATCTGTATGCATTCATTGACTGGCTTCTCCAGCAGGGTCACTGGTCAGTCATTAACGTCTTCCATAGACTCTCCAATGGGCACCGACTGGGGAAAGTGGGAATGGACAGGAGTAAACAGTTCCAGAAACGGGTGTAAAATTAAAAGTCCTGAATCTGATATACATTGATTAAGCCAAGAAGCACCCAACCTCCATAAGTAACCAGGGGAAAAAAGAACACTCATCGCTCTTCTTTGTAATTTCTTTCCTCCTTCAAGATTAATCTTGGTATTGTAAACACTGGCAGAAAAAGGGGGCCAAGGAAAAAAAAATAATAAATAACAATAAGAACAACAACAATAATAATAATAGCAATAAGCAGCTAAGATTTATTTCATTCTTCCTATGTGCCACATATTTTTATAAGTACTTTACATGCATAAACTCATTTACACCTCCCACCACCCCTGTGAAACAAGTAGTATGAGCATCATTTCTTTTCACAAAGAGGACACAAGAGCACAGGAGGAGGTGTGATTTGACCGCAGAGCGGTCAATAATAGGGATGATAACTGACCCCAAGCCTGTGTCTTAACGACTCGACTCTACCACTTCTGGAGCAAAAGAACCAGCATGAAAGGGAATCTATACATCTGATGTTTTAGTTAATGCCTAGCAACACTCCAGCATTGAATTGTTATTTAGATATTGATCAACCAAATGATTATCTGCTTCTTAAGGACATTTTGTCAAGAGGAAAAAAAAAAAAGAAAATATTAGTTCAAACTTCCCCCAATTCTTTAACAGTTGACTGTCCCAATCATCTTTCCAAATCCTAATTCCAAAAAGGCAAGCAAAATCATCTTTACTGACATTTAAACAATGTTTATCATAGCAGACATATTGGATTTAGAGATATAAAATATATGATAGAGGAGACTGGTATTTGAACATGGGTGTAGCAGTGCACATAATAATTTATGGGAACCCAGTGAATAATATAGGAGTATGTTACATTTACATTAGTTTATAGTGATCTTTTGAAGGTCGTATTCCTTTTTTTTTTTAAGATTTTATTTTTAGGTAATTTCTACACCCAATGTGGGGCTCAAGCTCACAACCCCAAGATAAAGAGTTGCACATTCTTCTGGCTGAGCCAGCCAGGCACCCTATTGGAAGTTGTATTCTGACAAGTTGAAAACTGGACTGTGGTCAGAAGCTCTTCAAGTATGGCCAATGAACCAGCGGTCTCAGGGCCTCCATGTTAATTGGTAAAACTCAGGATTGCATATGTACAGTGACTGCCCCAAAGTCTAGTCCAACCAAGATTTCTAGATTCTTTTTATTTTTCGACAAAGAGAGAGTGGGTGAGTGCAAGGGGAGGTGGGTAACAGGGAGGGGCAGAGGGAGAGAGAGAGAGGGAGAATCTTAAGCAGGCTCCATGCCCAGTGTGGAGCCCAGTGCGAAGCCGGGTCTCACGAACCTAAGATCATGACCTGAGCTGAAGTAAGAGTAGGGTGCTCAACCGATTGAGCCACCCAGGTGCCCCAAGATTTCTAGACTCTCATCCTAGCCTGGGGATCTGGGTTTCTATCAAGGGCCTTGAGATCAGCCAGCTCTGAGAACTGCTAAATGATAGCTCCTCTAGAGTTGGTCTTGCTTTATGTGACTGGAAATAGATTTCAACATTTTAAATGAACGTGGACTTTCATTAATGTTGTATCTTCATCTTTTCGCCAGGTTGTTATTCATCCCAATGATTTATTTGATATAGAATTCTTAAACAGGTACACAGCCCCCAATTATAACATTGTTTCTACGGGGAAACTTGATGACAACATGATTCATGATACAGTTCCTGGAACAACATCGTGTCAAAAGGCTGCATCTGCTTGTGCCAAATATTTACCAATAAATACCTTTCCTCAGATAGAGAAAGATACCCCCCAAAAGCAGAATATTGGTTTTCTATGCCTCTCCTCAGCTGGGACTCAAGGGTGTTTACGTTCCTCCCCCTAGAACAGCTGGCATTTAGATGGGCTTTATTTTTAAACAACAGGTTCTAATTTATTGCTTTGCTGTTGTCCAATTAATTGTACTTCCACCTTTCATACATCTAGGCAGTAGAAGACCATTGCTATATCAGAGTGGGAACAGAACTCATTTTCTACCACCTGTGGTCTATCTAAGCATTCATCCGGGGAAGGGGCTCTGAAAAGTTTCTTTGGGACTCACCTGAAGGTATCACTGGAGACAGCTGCCTTGCTCTTATGTACATAGCAGACTGTCTGTCCTGCTATGTCCATTTGGCTGAAACTTGTAATGGGGACTCCAGGATAGCGGACATACTCGACCTGGCCATACCGCGGAGGGGAGGTGATGACATAGAGCAGATCCTCGGGTTTGTCTGTTCCATCCACAGCAAGGAGAGTGGTGGTCGTCAAGAAACCTCGGTCACCTTTAGGCACCACAAGTGGTTTCCCAAAGATGACAATATCACCTGCATAGCAGAAGAGCTTGCGGTCAAGACCCAAATTAAAAAAAATACACACACACACACACACACACACACACACACACACACAAGGTAACAGTAGAAACCAAAGGCCAAACTGCAGAAATCAAAAGTAATATGATATAAAAAGGTTGATATAATTATAGGATAATAAAGGAATTAGGCAAAAGACAAGAGCAGACATGACACAGCCAGTGAAACACATACGGCCAACAAAGACACAAAAAGATGCTCAATCCCATTAATCATCGTGGAAACACAAATCGAGATCACAAGAACTTAGAACCATCTCGTAAAGCTTTGATTTGCAGAAGTTTAGAATTCTGATGACACCAAGTGTTGAGGGATGCAGAAGCTCACGTACACTTCTGGTAGGAATGTAAATGGGCACACGATTTGGCATTATGCTGTAAGGAGCAGAATATTCACATGCATCTTGAGCCAGCGTTTCCGCTCCAGCTGTGTGCTGGAGAGAAACATACGCTGGTCCCCAGGAGATGGGGACCAGAATGGCCACTGCAGCCCTGTCGTCAACAAAATTGCCAGAGACCACCCAAATACCTTTTCAAGAGGTAAATGTGTAAAGCAAACTGTGGTCTAATCGTAAAACTGAATTGTATACAGTAGCACAATGAATGAACCAGAGCCACATAGGACAACACAGAGGTAGCTTATTCCCATTTGTTCCTTGCATGAGCAAGTCCCAGAAAACCATAAACAAAAGTAAGAATACGAACACAGAATTCAGGATGATGGTTCTCTCTGAAGGACGGGAAAAGCACATGCATAGATGCTTATTACTGAAAATATTCCAGTCCTTGAATTGTATGTTGTTTGCAAAGGTTTGTACTACGTATTTGGAAGAGAAGAAACGAAGGAGTGTATGAAATGCATAAATGAGCGAAGGAGAAGTGGGTCACATGTGGATGGATGGTGCAGTTTTACAAACTAAGGATTATAATCCAATTTTGTTCACCTCATTCATTTAAAAAAATGACCATAACTCCAATACTGAGCATCCACTTTGTGCCAGGCACAGGATTTAGGCTCTTTGTCACCTTCGCACTGTGAGGTAGGGTATTGTATATATTTCCCAGGTTACAAATGAGGAAACAAAGATACAGAAAAATGCTAACTAACTTGCTAATGATGATACGATGAATAAAAGGTAGAGCTAGGGACACCTGGGTGGCTCTGTCTGTCAAGCGTCTGCCTTTGGCTCAGGTCATAATCTTGGAGTCCTGGGATCGAGCCCTGCATTGTGCTCCCTGCTCAGCAGGGAGTCTGCTTCTCCCTCACCCTCTGCCCCTTCCCCTACTTGTGCTCTCTCTCTCTCTGCCTCTCTCTCTGTCAAATAAGTAAATAAATAAATAAGTAAACATTCTTAAAAAAATTAAAAATGGAGCTAGAATTCATACTCTAGCCATCTGACTCAAGAGCACAAACTCAAGCACTAGATTATTTTGTTGCTTTATAACAGAGCTCTTAAATATCAATACTAAAAGAACGAATATCCAAGAGGAAATATGTGTGAAGTAAATGCCAAGCCATTTCTAAATATAAAAATACAAATTGTCGATAAAATTTGAAAAGACATTCAGTCCCATGAGGAAACAAAAAAATAAAATATCAGGGAGGTACAACTAGACCAGTGGTTCTCAATGAGTGGCAACTTTGGCCCCCGGGGGACATGTGGCAATGTCTTTAGACATTTTGGGGGGGTTATAACTGGGGGTTTCTATAGTCTTCTAATAGGTAGAGGCCAGAGATGCGTCTAAACATCCTACAATGCATAAGAAAATCCATTACAACAAAGAATTATCTATCCCAAAATGTCAACAGTGCTAAGACTGAGAAACTCTGTTTCAGATGATTAAATTGGTCATTTTGATAGATTATTGGTGCTTTTAACTCAAAATGCTGTCCAACTTAGGTGCAATGGAAAATCAAAGAGCATTCCAACTTTAAATCAAAACCTGAGCCCCAGATGGGGCTTGCCTCCTGGAAGTCCAGATGAATACATCAAGGGAGTGAGAAAAATGAACAAGGCCTGGGACACAAAAATCACCCACAGGATGTTTTGCCAGGAGCAGAAGACGGATCCAAGGGGAGGAAGAGCATCTGGGCTTTCCCTCGATGCAGTTTCTCAGCACTGTCACAGCAGAGTACCGTTCAAGGTCAAACGAGACGATGGCCCTTTAAGCTTCTCTCAAAGATCTCCACATCATTTTTGCCAGTGTGCACATCACAAGACACGGAACAATTGGATGTTATTTATAATCGCTCTCGAATGGAGATCTCTCAAACGCTCGATGCTAGGGTTATGGTTTAGTCTAATTAGTCAGTGTAGTTTTGTTCAGAGATGAATAATGACAGTTATCAAGTTATGTTACGACCTGAGAAAACTCACACTACGTTTTAAAAAAATATAACACCATATAAGTATAAAACGCACCACGATGTAAAAACAAGCAAAGGGAAGGAATTTGGAGCTTCTGAAAATGCTAGGTTAATGTATCTGTTGGATGTAAGTGTTCACAAATCCTTCCAGAAAAGGATCCCACGTCAGTTGTGACAGAGACTGGCCAGGCACTCCCCAGCCTCATTTTCTTTTCTTCCTGGGCACACCACTAGACTTTCCACTGCCCAGCCTCCCTTAATGTGGCGTGTGACTACGACTCAGCCACTGGAAGGTGCAAAAGACAGGTGCGTGCAAGCCCAGGCCAGGCATCCTCTCATTTTCCTCCACGTTTCACTTTCACTTCCGGAGTGACTCCAAGGCCTTCAGAGATGAAGGATCCTCTAGGGGGAAAATAATCCCCAGATGGCTGTGTAGAGCAGACCTCTCTTCCACCCCAGTGAATGCACTGTGCTTAGCCAAGGGCAGTCTGTCCTAATACATTAGCTGTCTGCACGATATAGGACTTGCATTACATTTTGCTTGGACACATATTGATGGTGAACATAGTAGTTCTACTTTGGCGGAAAGAAAGAAATGCATACGGTAATATCTAGCTTCTCTGAGGGCCACTTATTGGCCATCTTCAAGGAACATATTCTACAACTGGGAAACAAGCAAACAAAAAACATTATTTTAGAACCCAAAATAAACATGTCAAAATCGATCAAGCTGACTGAAACTAAAAAGAGAAAGATCCAGGACAATTGTAATTCTATCACACACGTGATACAAGATTTGTACTGCCCTCCGAGCTTCCTGGCAGCCAGGCAAAAAGGGAAGCATTCTGTCAATCAAGAATGCACTGAAGATCCAAGAATATGCTTGGTCCTAGGAATATAGAGATTCTGGGACAATACAGACCAATAAGAAATGAATGTACCTTCTTCACATAAACTCTAAGCAACATTATGGGGTAGTGACAGTTGGGTAACAAGGGCTTACACTTTGCCTTATTGAGATTCCTTCCTAGTATTTTTTTCACCCTCTTCCTTCTACCATTTATATGCTGCCGAGTCCTATTATACAAATGGGTCTACTTAATTCAAGAGCAGCTTAGTATCTCAACGTGTTCTCCCTTGTCCCTCAAAGAGTTGGTATTAGCACTTTCACAGTGAAAAGAGCAACAGTCTAAACTTTTCAATAACAAAGTCCCTTGTTATGATTTTTAAATTTTAAAATATATTTTTATTTCTTTTTATTATATTGGAAATGTTTTTCCCCTGAAACTTCGTTTTCAAGTAACAACTCTCTTCCTGAAGATAAAATTGGAGTTATCACATTGGTTTGGTAAAATGTTACTTATAGCAGAAAACCCTGACTCTTAAAGCAGCCTGTGCCGCCATGTTGTGGGCAAGGCTGGATTTCCAATAGGCTTTCTGAAATTCTAAAAACAACAAATAGATGGGCTACTCTCATGAACCAGGCAGAGCAGGTGAGGAGTCAGGGAAGCAAATCATAAATGATGGAATTTCAGGTACAAAGGGTGGAAGAAAGAAAGTCAAAAAGAGAGGGAGGTGGAGGGGGGGGGACAGAAGGAAGGAAGGAAGGGAAGGAAGGGAGGGGAGGGGGAGTTAGTTGAAAACCTTTGAGTGCTTATAACAGCTCACTTCTGGTTATAAAACTTGATCCCAATAAACCTTGAGAGAGATGCTTTTACCTTTTCCCATATCCTTGATGGTGATATGACAGTCAAATGCCGGTGATCTGTTGTCGCCATCCCAGAGGTAGAAGGTAAAGCTGTCTCGGTCCTGGGAATCCATCGCCCCGGTGTGTGTGTATCTCAGCAAGTTTAGATCCACTTCCTCCTGAGTGCATTTCATGCCAGGGTAGAGAGGGACCCAGTCCCTCCCTATCTGAAAGGTGCCAGAGTTAGTCAGCTGTCCATGTTTTTTTTTCTTTCCAAGCTATGTTAGTGGACATTTGCCATACCCGCTGTAAACCTCCAATAGAAATTATATTTCAGGGAAACTCCAGATGCAATTTTTTTTGCCATTTTACCTTATTTTTTTCCTTTCAAAGAAATACATTAAAATAAATTAAGACCTTGGGAAAAAAACTACCTTCAACCAAGAGATTTTTGACAGTCGTGTGGCAATTCAACAGCCGTGCTACTTCCAAGGCATTTATCATGAGCAATCATAGCTGATTAAATATTCCAATTAATGAGAGCAGGTGGGTAATCGAGCTCCTGAAATTGATTCTTTAAAAATTAAATATGTTTCATTTGAGGGTTCCTTTTTTTTTTTTCCAGTTCCTATCATTACACAATTAATCAAACCTATTTTTTTAAACTGGTTTATCACCGGACTTATCTGAAATAGATAAAACAAAACAGAATGGATGTATTTACTCCCAGTACCTTTTCCAGCCTTACTTAAGCCCAAAGAAAATTATCAAGATCTCAATCATTCCCTCTGTTTATATCTTGAGTCAGCAAGATATATATATCTTGATATATAACTGCAAATATCATATATTATTTTTTTATCAGAATCTTCTAAAAACAAGCTAACATCAGTCAAGCATATATTCTGTACCGAACTCAGTGCAGAAATTGTGGTCTTCTCAATTGAAAGAGGTTCTTATGCTAGGGGGAACTGACAACTGAGAGTATTAGAAACATAATAATAAAAAATCTGTACCTGATTTACAATAATTTTCTTGTTATTCTCTGAAGATACATAACTTTCCCTAAGAAGAGCTCATGAAAGTCACTTGACATAATTCAAGAAAAATGTTAACTTTCAAATTTACTGTATAATATTATCTTCTACTTTTCCTTGTCTGTTTTGAGACTAAAATAGAAATTTAAATTCTTGGTGTGTTTTTTTTTCCTTTGACACATTATTCCACAAACTCCAGTTCCTGTCAAAAATGCTTCACCCTCCCCTCCCCTCATTGTGTTACCACTTCTCTTTGTGGCCTATTTGATAAAGTTTCCTCCTCTTTAAAATTTCTGCTCATCTGATGTTTGTACACATGTTCAGCCCCAGTGCTCACTGGGTGAAAGTTAGTTATGTTGTAATATTTAAGGTCATTATGTGTTTCCATCCTAACATCTATTTGCAGATTTAGTTTTTAAAGCAGTCTCTTTCGGGTTTTAAACTGGACAGCCTGCAATTCTAGTTAATTTTTTTTCTTTTGTAACCTTTCTGAGTAAGTAAATCATCTCCACGCAATTCCCCACATGCATTCCCAAATGCCAGCTCTTACTTGACGGAATCATTTGTGAGCCCCCAGAGAGGAAGAAAATGAGAGCTAGACTCAAAGGGGGGCAACCTAAGGCAAGTCAACAAGAACACAAGAGCCCTTGAGAAAGTCCAGGAGTCCTAAGGTCCCAGTGCCTGGTCTTGGAGAGACATGGCAAAGCCCAAGGGAGCTGGGAGAGAACTATGTGGTACCACACCAGCAACCTGAACCCAGCTGGATTTTCACATACCCAAGACACTTCGCTTCCCATGCTACCCAAATGTGTCAGCTCTCACTGCATTTCTGCTTCATTACTCTTTGAAATGAAATAGGGACACAGCTGTACCTTAATTTAAACCAGTGATTGCTCTTCACTCTGATTCTCTATGGTGCCTACGATCTAAGATAATCGAGCTGTTCCGCGCAGAATGCATCCTCGCTGTTCTTTCTAGGACTGTGTCGACACAGCAGTTAAAGTTCAGCATTCGGTCAAATAATCACATTGGGGATGGCTGGTGGTGGTTTGTTGCTAGCCTTCATCCATCATCCAAGCAAACATTTTGATGGATTACTCGTGGGACCTTTTCAAGTGACTGATCTCTTATGTGTGTTGGGTTACTCCTCGGGCATCAGGCACACAGTCTGAATGAGACTGGTGAGCACCATTTGTTAAAAGGCTGTCTTTCCTCCACTGTACTGCCTCTGCTCCTTTGCCAAAGATCAGTTGACTCTATTTTTGTGAGGGTCTACTTCTGGGCTATCTATTCTGTTCCACTGATCTATTCATCCGTCCTTTCATCAAACCCACACTACCTGATTTAATGCAGCTTTATAGTGAGTCCTAAAGCCAGGTAGTCCTATTCCTTTAACTCTGTTCTTCTTTTTGTTCACTATTTTGTGCACTTTGCCTCTCCATACAAACTTCAGAATCAGGTTGTTAATAGCCACCACAAGCGCTCTACAAAGTCTATTTAAAAATTTTAGGGGTGCCTGGGTGGTGCAGTTGTTAAGCATCTGCCTTTGGCTCAGGGCATGATCCCACCGTTCTGGGATCGATCCCTGCATCAGGCTCCTCTGCTGGGAGCCTGCTTCTTCCTCTCCCTCTCCCCCTGCTTGTGTTCCCTCTCTTGCTGGCTGTCTCTCTCTGTCAAATAAATAAATAAAATCTTTAAAAAAAAATAAAAATAAAAATTTTGTTAAATCTGGGGTAATTAAGATATCTCAAAGGATGCCTGGTTCGCAGCAGCAATTAGACAACTTGCTTTATCCCAGTCACCCCCTCTCCCAAAATTTAGATATGATCCCAGGGGAGAGGGAACAATGAAGAACTTTAATATTGATTGAATTTATCCCGAGTTGAGTAAGAAAATTTAGCATGGTGTGAGTTTACCCCTAACTAAGAGAATCAAATTTTCTACCTCTGGGCAAAATGTGGCTATTAGAGAATAAATTCAGTTATAGAAATCTGTGTACTAAGAAAATTTATACCTGCTACATTAGTTTTGAAAAATAAAAGTAAAACAGACACTAACCTTAAGTTGAAGCTGCCCATTTTGGGGAAGTCTTTCAAACAAATAGTAAATCTTCTCCCTGGGTGAGTCTTCATCTATGGCTGAAAGAATGGCACTAGAAATAATACGAGTTTCACCCATTTTCATTGTAATTTCAGCCTTCCTGTAAAGAGGAAGATGTCTAGGTTGATAGGAAACATGGAAGGCACTGCTTTCACAGGGGTCATTCACAATGACTATTACAGTTCCCAATCTTCAACAATTCGGGAATGCTATTCCCTATCCAAAGTACTGCAAATGGTGAGTCAGACTCATGAAACAAGCTCTCATTTCACTTTACACATGAAAGTCCTAGAAGACAATTAGTCGGCAAAAATGAAGATGGTGTGAAGTAATTAAATACTGATTGTTTCCGTGCATTGAACTCACCATTTTATGTTGTAATTTATTTTATAGAATGATTTTATTTCCATATTTCACTTGCTACAACAACAGTCCCGTGACATAAGTAAGCAAGGTATTATCATCCAAATTTTACAGATAAAAACTTACTTAAAGAGATCAAATGGCTTAGCCACCGGGGTTCTGGTACCCTTTATGAAATACCATTATGAGTTTGGTGATTCTCAGGCAATCCATGGCCCTCTACATTACCCTCCCTTTCCCTGGTAACGTTCCGGGTAGCAAGCATTCTCTTCACAGTGATTGATTTTTTCCAAGTGCTACAGCTGCCAGGTTAGCCCCTGGCATCCTGAAGACGGGGCTGGGGTGGGCAGCTGCTGCTTCTACCATAAAAACTGCTACTGTGGCTTTGCACGTCCCCTCTCATGCTATTCCTCTCCCAGCCGATATAGCCATTTACCCTGGTCTCACCAAAGTGAGGAGGGATTTCTTTCCACCCGTGTTTCTAGCTTTTGGTTTGGTCACCACACATGGCCAAACGCTGTCCAACTTGACAGCTTGGTTTCTGATAAAAAATGGTGAAGTTTCCTCAGGATGCAGATAAAGGACATTTCAGTGGCATCACCTGGCATTCCAATAGCCTTCCATGCTCCTGCTGACAAGCCAGAGCCCCGACGCCTCAATTCTAACCTCTTTTACTTGGTGACTTTCTTGTCTCTCCAGGACAGACATCCTCCCTCGCAGTAGGAGGTGATTTTGGCCCACCTCTTTCCTAGAGAGTATGAATCCCGTTACTCTAGAAGGCTAACGACTCAGTTGACTGGTTGATTCTGGAGATGAGTGGTGCCATTAATAGAAATAGATTAATCAAAACAGGAAGGAAGCCAATGTGATGAAGAAGATAAGGAGTTTGGTAGGAAGAAAAGTGTCAGAATTCAATATCAGAGAGGCCAAAGGGGAAAAAAGTATGTCTTAGTCTGAGTTACCCTGAAAGGGACCATGGGACAAGGACTGTGGTGCAGGTAATTTATTTGGGAAATGATCCCAGGAAGTAAGAGAGAGAAGTGAGGAGCGAGACAGGGCAGAAGGAATAATGCCCCAAAGGTGCTTTTACCAGCTCAGTGCTGCTGGGGATCCTTTGAAGAATCATATAGAATACTCTTCAAATTGTGCTTCTGAAGGATGGGATGTGGGACATTTATTTACGCACTAGCTCCCTAGGTTGAGAGCTACCATCAGAGTGTTTTCTGCTGTGTCTGCCACAGTCCAAATGAGCCCACGCTATTTCGCAGAAAGCCCTGAGCCACACGGCAAGCGGAGCGACGCACCGAGGCACTGGTAATGCGACCCTGTCCGTGAGCCTGGCGTGTTCCACCACAAGAGTAATTACAGTCACGGGGGGACTGAGGGAGCATCACTCAGAGAACCGAAAGTATCTACTGCAGCATCTAAAAGGAATTCCAAAGAAATGGTGTCAAATGCTGTAACAAGGTCCAGCAAGGGAAGACGAGCCACTCAATTCGGTCAGAAGGCCAAGGGCAACTTCTAAGGGAGTAGCTTTAACAAAGTGGGGGAGGTTGGGCCGAAATGCACAAAGCGCAAGCTATTCCTCCAAAGAGTTTGGCACTGAAATAAATGAGGAACTGGGTCATCTTTGTGGTTTTAGGATGAGAATAGCTGCTAGTAACAATCGTAACTAGCACGTAGGAGCACTTGCTGGGGACTAGCCAGTCTTTCATGCACTCTCACGTATTTTAATCCATTCAGTCCTCACGACCACCCTATGAAGAGGATACTATTACTATCCCCACTTTCAAAGAGGTTGACAAAGAGGTAGAGAGAGGTGAGGTGACATGTTCAAGGCCACACAACTGGTTAGTGGCTGAACCAAGGCAATCTGGTTCCAAAATCTGCCCTCTTCACCACAAACTATATCCCTGTGTCTTGTTAGCAGAAGGAAGGAGAAGGGAGAGACTGGAGATGCAAGAAAAGAAAATCATGGAGCACATTCTGGGAGAGACAAGAGGTGATCGACCCAAGGACACACACAGAAAGGAAAGTAGAGGGAATATAACTTCTGCTCCAAAGAAGAGAGAGGGAAAAAAAAAGAAAAAGAAAAAGGACGGATCTGGAAGCAGAGCTGAAGGGGATTTGGTGATTCTGCTGATGAAACTATGATGAAATAGCAAGAAGGCAGCAAGAAACAGGAAATCAGAGTTGAGTGACTGCCCCATTATTTGACCTGTCTGGTCTCAGTTTTTTCAGCAAGGATAATAATACTTACTTCCCATAATTGTGGAGACGATTTAAGGAAATGTCTGTTTTAAAAGATCCAATACTGTGTCTGTCACAGAGTAAGCACTTAAAAAACACCCGTTTGCACCTCCCTCCTTTCCTCTTAGATACAGTGAGGTCATCGGAAAGAGGTTTCCTAATACCAGGATACCCTTCCTATTTTCATTTTTATAAGTCAAGGTCATTCCAGTCCAACCGCCCAGCTAGATCATAGAAAACAGAAAGTTCTGCTGTGGACTTTTAGTGGAACTGATATCTGAGGTGTAACCCTCCAAAAAACTATCATCAGAAGAAGCAGACGCTTCTCTGTGCCCAGCACCAGACAGCTGGGCCTCCTCAAGCTTTACCCTCGTACAGTTGTGTATGGTGGCCAGTACTAAGAGAAGGGGCTGGAGTAACAGAAATGTAACTGATAAAGACTCTGTACCCTATGATCAAACTGATCAACTACAAAGGGAGATACCAAGATGGTCTGCAATTAATATCAGCTCAGAATTTTTAAACAACCGTTTAAGTGATCATTTTGATATCAGGTGGCAAGGGAGTATTGAACCCGACGGAACACAGAGGACTGGTGGATCATGAAATACCCAGATGATGAAAGCAATGGCATTTATACATTTTCCTTAGTCACTCTTAGTTAAAAGTTTGGTCAAATCAACAGGGAGGACTTTCTGCTGTTAATATGATCACTTTGGTTAAGTCTATACATCTGTTGCACTCTCACATGTGTATACTGTGTTTAAATACCCAGTACACTGTTCATTCCATACGGTAGGTTCAGACATTCTTAAGTATTTACAACTACCTAGAACTTTCAGAGGAAAACCAAATAATTAAAGGGTGAATTTAAGAACTGTAAGGGAGATGTTACAATAACATTTGCACTAAAAGTTCTAGGTGCCTGAGTAGGTGGGACAAGTTGTGATAAACAGGGGCTGTCAAGGACTTGTTTCTCCCTTGGAAGACACACATGACATTTGTACCTAGTCTTCCAGACCTCAGAACTTTCTCGAATATCTGAAAGGGTCTCCTTTCAGGTAGCTTACTTGCTCAGCATTGGTTTCTCATCATTAACTGGGATGATCTCCACTGAAATGGTTTTTAATATCTTATGTTTCCCATCCGACAACTGGATTGTGAAGTCATCAGCAAGGCTCTCTGAGTCATCATGCACATACATCAACTTCATTCCTGGAAGAAGGGGGAGAAAAAAGAGAGAGAAAATAAATCTTTCTTATGATTAAGCCATTTCAAAACACACATGATCTTTTTAAATTTCCAAGGTACTGGTATCAGCAAGAGTTCATTCATCAGTGCAATAGGGTAAATTTAAACTGTTTTATGAAGTAAGACTGCCCTTTTAATTTGTTAAAAATTCATATTTAAATATTTAAGTATTTGATAAGGATCTTATTTAGAAATCAGTGAGATAATAGACCTAAATGTGAGAGCTAACCTAGTAAAACTGTTAGAAGAAAACATGAGTAAATTTTTTTTTAAAGATTTTATTTATTTATTTGACAGAGATAGAGACAGCCAGCGAGAGAGGGTTACAAGCAGGGGGAGTGGGAGAGGAAGAGCAGGCTCCCAGCAGAGGAGCCTGATGTGGGGCTCGATCCCATAACGCCGGGATCATGCCCTGAGCCGAAGGCAGGCGCTTAACCGCTGTGCCACCCAGGCGCCCCGAAAACATGAGTAAATTTTTATGACTTTGAGTTAGGCAACAGTTTCTAGATAAGATACCGAAAGCACAAGTGACCACAACAAAACAAAACAAAATAAGGCAGATAATTTAGATCTCATCAAAATTAAAAATTTGGGGCTGCAAATGATACTAGCAAGGAAGTAAAAGAACAGCTCACAGAACTGGAGAAAATATTTACAAATCAGATACTTGATAAGGGAGGGTCTAGTATTCCAAATATATTAAGAACTCTCATAGCTCAATAATAAATGACAACCTAATTACAAAATTGGCAAAAGGTCTGAGTAGACATTTTTCCAAATAAGATGTAAGAACATAGACAAATAGCCAATGAACTCATGAAAAGATACTCAACACTGTTAGCTATTAGGGAAATGAAATCAAAATCAAAATGAGATACTAGCTCTCACCCACTAGGATGGCTATCGTAAAAAGATAGACAGTAACAAACTTTGGTGAGGATGCAGAGAAATTGGAACTCTCATACATTACTGGTAGGAACGTAAACTGATGTCTCTACTTTGGAAAACAGTTTGGCAGTTCCTCAAAATGTTAAACATAGAGTCATCATATGACCCAGCAATTCCACTCTTAGATACAGACCCGAGAGAAATGAAAGTATTTATCCATACAAAAACGTATACATGAATGTCCACAGTCAAAAGTGGAAGGACAGGACGCCTGGGTGGCTCAGTCGGTTAAGCATCTGCCTTCGGCTCAGGTCATGATCCCAGGGTCCTGGGATCAAGTCCTGCATTGGGTTCCCCGCTCAGCGGGGAGCCTGCTTCTCCCTCTGCCTGCTGCTCCCCTGCTTGTGCTCTCTTTCTCTCTGATAAATAAATAAAATCTTTCAAAAAAAAAGTGGAAGTGACCCAAATATCCATCAACTCATGAACGGATTAAATAAATGTGATATGTCCAAAGAATAGAATATTATTTGGCAATAACAAGGAATGGCATAGTACTGACTCATGCTACAATACAGGCAAATCTTGAAAACATTATGTTAAATAAGAGACCATTTACAAAAGGTCATATATTCTATTTATATGATTCTACACTGTCAGAATAGACAAACCTATGGAGACAAAAAATAGCTTACTGGTTGCCAAGGATTGAGGAAGAAAGGGATAAGAATGTCTGCTAATGAGTGTGGTATTTCTTTTTGGGGATAATGAAAGTGTTCCAAAATTAATCATGATGATGAACATACTAAAAACCTCTGAATGGTAGGCTTTAAAGGGGTGGATATTATGGCACGTGAATTATATCTCAATAAAACTGTTTTAAAAGATTTGGAAGAAAATACAAGTAAATATCTTATTTCTGAATGTAGAACATCTTCCTAATACAAAAACAAAAGAAAAAAATGTAAAGAAAAATAAGATAAATTTCACCACTTACAATTTGTAATTTCTGTACTTAAGAACATGAATTAAAAAGCAAATAAAATAGAGAAAAACTTATCTGTTAACATGTGACACAAATGTGAAATATCCATATTTAGTCTAAGTTAATATAAATCAATGGAAAAATGAGCAAAGGACATTATCAAGCAATTTACAAGAGGTGAAACATAGATGGTCAATACACATGAAAGGATGGTAAATCTTACTCATAATTTAAGGATATCAAATTAAGATAACAATGAGATGCTGCTATTGACTACCAAATTCACAAAAGTTTCAAAAAATACCCATTCTTGACTAGGAAAATAGGCACGCTCATGCATATCATGGAATGGCAATTTTTTCCCTAAAAGTGTTATAAATGTTCACCTTTTTTACCAAGTAATTTCATGATAAAAATTTATACCAAAAAAATTCTAAGAGATGTGGACTAAGATTTATGTTACAAAAATATACATAAAATATGTTTATGTGTAACCTGTAATGTCAAGAAATGAAAAGCTGTCTGCATATTTAAAAACAGAAGATAGTTGTATAAAATTACAGCACGGTACGCCTATACAATGAAAAGCTGGAGTTACTGCAAACCATGTTTTCAATCAGCACTTAAAAAGTAAGAAGTTTCTGGGGCGCCTGGGTGGCACAGCAGTTAAGCGTCTGCCTTTGGCTCAGGGCATGATCCCGGCGTGATGGGATCGAGCCCCACATCAGGCTCTTCTGCTGTGAGCCTGCTTCTTCCTCTCCCACTCCCCCTGCTTGTGTTCCCTCTCTCGCTGGCTGTCTCTATCTCTGTCGAATAAATAAATAAAATCTTAAAAAAAAAAAAAGTAAGAAGTTTCTTATAGTTGAGAAGGAAAAAAACAGATTACATAATGTGGTTGCAGTTTTATAAGTCCTGTATGTTTGGGGTAGGGGGATGTATGTGAGAATATACGAAAGATTTTTAAAAATATAGCCATAAACGAGTCAAAAATAAAATGAGGATGAAAATCTCATCTCTGAGAATGTTACCAAGTTATTGACCAAAGTATTAATTTATGTAAACCATTTTTTTCTTCAAAATCATTGTATAGTGCAAACTTTACACAATATGCATGCTTTTTAACCTAATAATATAATAAATGATAATATTTAGACGAATTAATAAACAGACTTCCTTGAGAGTAAAATTTGAATTACTATTTCTTTTCCGTTGTCTTAAATTTGAAAAGAAAAACACTGTAACAACATATTGTATTATTTGATACACTCGGTTACTGATTTGGTAATATCATCACTTAAGCCCCAGAGATTCTTTCTTTGCAACTGACAAAAACTGAGAAATATATGAGTTAACTTTTCAAACCCAAACGTGACATGATGCTGCACAACTATCGAAAAATACACTTTGGGACAGAGCGCTTACTCTGGTTGGGGAATGGAAAAATGTAGACAGCCGCAAAAATGCTAAACCAGCGCTGGACGGAACCAGCACAGGAAAGGGATGGTCTAGAGACTGCCAGGTGGGTGGGTGGGGGTTGGGAAGGCTCCACCGGGAGGTCAGAGGTTACCTGGTTCTGAAGGCACGGTGTTGGCTAACCCAGCAAAGGGGGTTCAGGTTGCGGAAACCATATGTGAAGGCAGGAAGGAGAGTGAGAGTAGGCAGTGATTCGAGAACTACCCTTTTCTCCGATATTTGAAAGTATGTTTTTATTTAGAAAATGGGATAAAATTGATTTTTTTAAAAGAGTAATTAAAAAATAATTCAGGCTGCTATTCCCATATGTCATATCCTTAAAGAACAAGTTATCTCCACAGAGAATAATGAGCTATTATATGTGGTTCTATATTTGTTTCAAACATAGAAATTTTGGCCGACAAATCTCTTCAAATTTAGGTCCATGATATCAGTAGTTTTAAAAAAGAATTTTTTTTTATGACATCAAAAAAGTTGGAGCTAAAATACCCAAAATCACAAATATTATTTTCTTTAAAGATTTATTTATTTATTTGAGAGAGAGAGAGAGAGAGAGAGCATGAGCTGGGGGAGGGGCAGGGGGAGAAAAGACAGAGAATCTCAAGCAGACTCCCTGCTGGGTGCAGAGCCCAACGCAGAGCTCAATCCCACAACCATGAGATCGTGACCTAAGACAAAATGGAAAGTCAGACACTTAACTGACTAAACCACACCCAGGTGCCCCACAAATAATCATTTTTAGTGATGCTCCCAAAGTGAAAGAAAACATATTATTTCTTTTTCCTCTGCCCACTATCTGTAACTGAGGCTTCAGGCCCTACATTCATCCAGAGCCCAGAGAAAACCCTTGAGGGATAAACGAATAAAGTAGTTGAATCCCATTTCTTCACTTCCTGCATTTTCTGGGCTAAATTATTAAATCAACAGCAATAAATGAATAGAAGAACATGATCTACCATTCTTGAGACGTTCCAAGGAGAAGTTCTGAACAAGGTCATGTTTCTGGCCAGGGTTGACCGGCTGCTTATTCCGAGGAAAGTCTTTGCTGAGCACCCCACTGCTGAGGAGGCCGTGGCGTGGTTTATGAGTGAGGCTGAACAGCAAGGGGTCCTTGGGAACGTCCAGATCAGCAGCACTGATGATGGAGGTATCCAGTTCTTTCGTCTGACCCTCACACACCTAAGTGAAAACAAGTCGGAAAGTCAGCTGTGTAGAAATAAAATTGTCTTTCTTTTAGCAAATTACTCAAAAGAAGTAATTTTAAGATATCCTATTGCAAATTTTCTATGAAATTTGTGTATAATGAGTCCTAAAAAGAAATGGCTGGTTTAACATGAGCTTAGAAGAAAAGAATAAATCTATTAATCTCTCTTAGGTTTTCTCTGAAGACTTCAAAGCAGTTTATTCATTTCCCTAAAGAACAAAAGATACACGCGCGCGTACACACACACACACACACACACACACACTTTTCCCCCCATAATTCAAAGGTCAAGGGAAAGCAATCAAAAGAATGCTTGCTTTCTGGAATTCACAGAGTTCAACTGTAAAACTAAGTGTAGACCCTTCACCTTCAGATCCTAATCTGTTATTTTAACCTCCTGAGCCGTGTTGCTTTCACAGTTCTTATGTTTCTCCTTTAGAAATGATACGAATGTCTGCTATATGCACTGGGGGTATTTTATGTTTCTAATTTTTGTTATTGCAGGAAAACCTATATTTCTTTTTATTTTATTTTATTTTATTTATTTGAGAGAAAGGGAGGGAGCATGAGGGGGGAAGGGTCAGAGGGAGAAGCTGACTCCCTGCTGGGCAGGGAGCCCGATGTGGGACTCGATTATGGGACTCCAGAATCATGACCTGAGCCAAAGGCAGTCGCTTAACCAACTGAGCCACCCAGGTGCCCCAGGAAAACCTGTATTTCAATTGCAATCAACAACACTTGAGAAGGATACTTCTGGATACATAATAGTATTTATTTTAATTCTGGGTCCCTCACCTCTCCTCAATCCTCATGCCTCAAATTTTCCAGAACTACCTCCTCCCATCCCCATCCCCAACTTCGTTTCATAATCCTTTAAGCACAAAGACTGACTGTTTTTCATCTCAGGTAGGATCTAGCCATTTAGAACTTGACATGGTACTTAGCTGTCTTGATCTTTTTCTCACAAGAATCAAGAGAACAAAGAAATATTTGTTTCCTCTTTTGAAACAAAGCAAGACCTAAATAATCAGAGTGTACACATTGAACAGATGCTTATTGGTAATATGCAGTGCATTGGGCCTCATGCTGTGGGGAATACGAATATTCTAAAGAATCAAAGTCAGATGAGACCATGAAGGCCTGTCCATCAGTAACTATAATGCAAGGAAGAAAATTATCTAGTGCTACTAATATGGACAAACAGTAAGTACAAACGGGTGGAGGAGACGAGGAGTGTCTTCATGGCAGAGTGGGCACGTCAGCCTTGAAGAATACATATGGTTTAGATTTGTGAAAACGCCCTTTCTCTTCAGCGTCTTTTACTGAGAGAGGCTTCCTGCCACTAGCGTCTACTGCACCTGTGTGAAGAAGAATCACTTGCCATTCTGATATTTGGGCTAAAGTGATGCCAGTTTTCTTGTAGCTGGCCTTACTTATTCAAGACTAAAATGGCATCATAATTTAATGTGCAATGATATAATTATGAAATCATCTTTGATGGTAACTTGCCTTTTTCTCCAAGAATTTTAATAAAGCAACCTAAAATATGTTCTAATTACCCTTCTTCATAAAGCTTAGGACTCCTGGAATCACTATAGGACAACGTTTCTCATTTATAAAATGGTAATTTACTTCACAACATGACTGGGAAATTTCATTGAAAAAATGGGGATTTTTTTGCACATTTCATTTATTGAGATCATAAATAAAAGGTTTAGATCAATATACACAAAATGCAAAAGCTCACTAGTAGAGCAGTTTGAAATGGATTAGAATATCTCAAACTAAAACCTCATTGTTTTTGCAAGTTGCAGCCCAACTTGATGGAAGCTTGACTGTCTACAAGATAAATACACTTTTCCACAAGAAAGCAAAATAAACATGACTATTTTTAAAAATCTCTTGAAACTTAAAGCCAGCTCTGCCAGTAACACACGGGGCTCCATATCTGTTACTTTTCAACAGCTTCTCTAAGGAGTGCACAGCTAAAAGCATGATTACTTTCAGAGAAGAGCAAGGGACAATTTCCCAGTGGCCTAATTATTTCAGAAACTCCGGCCCTGGATAGATACAAGACAATAGAGGTAGGTACAGAAGGAATCATTTGTAGAGTTTCTCCTCTCCCTCATAATTACTGACGTGCTCTCCAGAGAAACCCATGTGCCAACAGAAGAGAAAGGGCAGGAGTGGCTCTTAAATCTCTTTGTGAGGTCCCATTAAGAGTCAGTAGGCAATTCAAATCAAATAAAGACTTTTATATTTAGAATTTGATAATTTTCAGTGACAAATAAGGCTAGATAATGGCTTCAAAATAGATAATATTTGCTTTGGTAAGTGTCAGAAAAAAAGATGGCAAACATAGTAATACAAATGGGACCTATTTATTAAGACGGAGACTGTCATATTTCGTATTTCATTGTGTATGTTTCTCAATATTCTAACTTGTATAACTACATATTTTTATTATTATATTTTTAAAGACAACAGGTGTTATCTGAGGAGTGATATTATGGCCATTTTAACTATCTGAATTGTTAAATAAAACTAACAAACATCACATAAAAATAGTTTTAAAACTACATAAAAAGAATGATTTAAATTGTATTTTTTTCATTTCATCTATCTTTATGAAATAGCCATATAAAGGTGTGCCCGGGTGGCTCAGTCGGTTAAGTGTCTGACTCTTGGTTTCAGCTCAGTCGTGATCTCAGGATAGTGAGATCAAGCCGCCTGCAGGCTCTGCACTCAGCTCAGAGTCTGCTTGAGGATTCTCTCTCTGCCTCTCCCTCTTCCCCTCCTGCTCATGTGCTCTCTCTCTCTCTCAAAATAAATAAATTTTAAAAAATAGCTGTATAAAAAGATGCCTTATATATGTGAATTAAGAGTGCTTGTCATTATAGCATAGGTTAAGAGGGCATGTTATGGAATCAAACTGCCTGGGTGCAAATCCCCTATGTACCATTCCCTATGTGGCACTTCTTTCCAAGCTCTCTGATCTTGGGCCACCGAGTTAACCTCCCTGTGCCTCATTTTTTCAGTTACTAAAAGGCAATAATAATACCATCACCCTAAAAGCCTTGTAAGCCTTTACATGAGCACATATAAAGGACTGGAAATATTACCTAAAACCTAGTAAGAACCCCATCCTATATCCATGCAATTCTATATGTTTGCAATTATAATCATTACTATCATTATTATTAGAATAATATTTTTCAAGTAATTGCATTCTATAATATAGGTTACTGTTCTCCCCATTCCTTATCAACTTAATGTATTAGGTGAACCTGGATCAATGTAAATGAACTAGGTGAAAATAAAATCAGAAAATGATAAAAAAAAAAAAAGAAACTGAAAATCCCGTTATCTTTCTTACAGTAATATTCTGCACTACAAAGTCAGGAGCTTCATCATTCGTGGGGTTGATGATAATGTAAAACGGTATCTCCAAGGAGCGTCGCATCCCATCTGTGGCATACACCATGAACTGGTCAGCCGCTGGTTCCATCCTCAGATGCCTGGCCTGCACATAGTTAATGTGCAAAGCCTTCATGTCTTTCCACCGGAACGAAGCTGAGAGCACACCAACATGGAGCAGGTAAATAAGAAAAACTTTTTTTCCCCCAAGCTACTGGTTCTTAGTACATAACCCAATAGCTTATTTCTCAGAAAAGCAAATAAGAGATCATTGCAGTTGACCTAAGAATCAGCTATCGGGGGCTGCTATAATGTCTGTCAGCCATCAACATAAAAACAGATATCCATAAATCATAAGGAAGGATTAAAGTTTGCATGGAGAACATGATAACTGCTAACCAGGATATGTAGGGACTTCACAACTGTTCTTTATATAGTTGGAATGAATGTAAGAGAGACCTTCTCTTGATTAAAACCACTGCTCCCATATAAATAGTTCTTGTCATGCTTGGATAAGAAAGAGACCATCTCTTTCATACAAAGGCAAAGCAAGAGTCAGTCAATCATCTGCCTACTTGACATACACATCAAGCAACAAGTTGGATTGAGCAGAATTAGGTGACCTGCTGTTTTGGTATTTTGGCATTGCCTTAAATCAAAAGAGAAAAATGCTCTATGTTGAGCATTAAGTCACAGGCCAAACTGTGTACCTTATTGCAGTAAATCTCCCCCCCCCCAGCTTTATTGAGATATAACTGACATATCACATTATAAATTTAAGTTTTACAATGTCACGATTTGATACACGTATATTGTAAAATGTTACCACAGTAAGGTTAGTTAACACATTATTCACCTCACGTGATTACCATTTTGTGGGTGTTAGAGTGAGAACATTAAAATTCTACTCTCATATCAACTTTCATGTAAATAATATAGTATTAATTATAGTCACCATGCTGTACCTTAACTTCCTGGAAATTATTCATTTTATAACTAAAAGTTTGTACCCCTCAACCAACATCTCTCCATTTCCCCCACCCATCAGCCTCTGGTAACCACTATTCTACTTGGTTTCTATGAGTTCAATGGTCTTAGATTCCACATGTAAGTGAGATCATATGGTATTTTTGCTTCCCTAATGTATTTCACTTAGCATAATACCATCAAGGTCCATATATGTTGTTGCAAATGGCAGGATTTCTTTCTTGTCATGGCTGAATAATATTCTATATTATGTATTTGTATCACATTTACTTTATCCATTTATCCATCAATGGACACTTAGGTTGTTTCCATGTGTTGGCTATTGTGAATAATGGTGCAATGAACATGGGAGTATAGATATTTCTTTGACATCCTGTTTTCATTTCCTTCGGATATATACCCAGAAGTAGAATTGCTGGATCACATGGTAGTTCTACTTTTAATTTTTTGAGGAATCTCCATAGTGGCTGTGCCAATTCACATGCCCACCAACAGTGCACAAGGGTTATATTTTCTTCACATCCTCACCAGCATTTGTTTTCTCTTGTCTTTTTGATAAGAGCTATTCCAACAGGTGGAAAGAGATACCTCATTGTGGTTTAGGTTGGCATTTTCCTGATGATGAATGATGTTGAGCACCTTTTCATGTACCTGTTTGCCATTTGTTTATCTTCTTTGGAGAACTGTCTACTCAAGTATTCCACCATTTTTTAAATCAGATTATTTGGGCTCCTTTGCTATTGAGCTGTAACAGTACTTTACACATTTCAGGTATTAATCCTCTATCAGATATATGGTTTACAAATATTTTCTCCCATTCTGCAGGTTACCTTTCCAGTTTGTTGATTATTTCTTTTGCTCTGCAGAAGTTTTTTCATTTGATATAGTCTTACCTTGTTGATTTTTGCACTTGTTGCCTTTGCTTTTGGTGTCAAATCCAAAAAACCTTTGTCAAGACTTATGTCAAGGAGCTTACCACCTATATTTTCTTCTAGGAGTTTTATGATCTCGGGTTTTGCATTCAAATCTTTAATCTATTTTGAGTTCATTTTTTCACATGGCATTAAGTCAGTGGTCCATTTTCATTCTTTTGCATATGGCTGTCCAGTTTTCCCAACACCATTTATTGTCCTTTTCCCATTGTATGTTCTTGGCTCCTTTGTCATAAATTAAATGACCATATATGAGTAGATTTACGTCTGAGCTCTCTATACTGTTCTTTTTTTTTTTTAAAGATTTTATTTATTTATTTGATAGACAGAGAGACAGCCAGTGAGAGAGGGAACACAAGCAGGGGCAGTGGGAGAGGAAGAAGCAGGCTCCCAACCAAGGAGCCTGATGCGGGACTCGATCCCAGAATGCCAGGATCACGCCCTGAGCCAAAGGCAGACGCTTAAGGACTGAGCCACCCAGGCGCCCCACTATACTGTTCTTTTGATCTATATGCCTGTCTTTATGTCAACGCCATACTGTTTTGATTACTAAAGCTTTGTAATATAGTTTGAAATCAGAAAACATGATGACTCCAGCTTTGTGCTTTCTCAAGATTGTTTTGGCAATTCAAGATCTTTTGTGGTTCCATAGAAATTTTAGGATTGATTGTTCTATTTCTGTGAAAAATGTCATTTGAATTTTGATTGTGATTGACTTGAATCTGTAGACGGTTTTGGGTAGTATTGATATTTTAATAACATTAACAACAACATTGACACTTTTGATTCATGAATATATCTTTCCATTTGTTTGTGTCTTTTTCAATTTCTCCCATCAAGACACCAATTCTATGTCTTACAGTTTTTGGTGTATAAATCTTTCACTTCCTTGGTTAACCTTATTCCTAAGTATTTTATTGTTTTTGATGCTATTGTAAATGAAATTGTTTTATTTCTTTTTCAGATAGTTCATCATTGGGGTATAGAAATACAACTGATCTTTTTATTTTGATTTTGTATCCTAAAAGTACTTAATTTGTTGACTTGTTCTAACAGTTTTTTGGTGACATCTTTAAAATTTTTTACATATAATATCATCCCACAAACAGAGCCAATTTTATTTCTTCCTTTTATTTTGATGCCTTTTATTTCTTTTTCTTGCCTAATTACTCTGGCTGGGACTTTCAGTACTATGTTGAATAGGAATGGTAAGAGTGGGCACACTTGTTTTGGTTCTCATCTTGGAGAGAAAGTTTTTAATCTTTCACTGTTGAGTATGAAGTCAGTTGTGAATTTGTCATATATGGCCTTTATTATATTGAGGTATGTTCCTTCTATACCCAATTTGTTGAGAGTTTTTATCATAAAACACTGTTGAATTTTGTCAAATGCTTTTTTAGTATCTATAGAGATGATCATAGAATTTTTGTCTTTTCTATCCATGTAGTGTATCACATTTATTGATTTGCATATGTTGACCATCCTTGCATCCCAGGTATAATTTCCTTTTGATCATGGTGTAGGATTCCCTTAACGCGCTACTGAATTCAGTTTGTTAATATTTTGTGGGGAATTTTTGCATCTATATTCTTCAGGGATATTGGTCTGTGGGTTTTTTTTAATATATCTTTACCTATCTTTGGTATCAGAGTAATTCTGGTCTTATAAAATGAGCTTGGGAGTTTTTCCTCCTATTCAATTTTTTTTTTGCAAGAGTTTAAGAATAGTGTTAATTCTTCTTTAAAATTTTGATGGAATCAGTAAAGACATCTGGTCCCGGGCTTTTCTTTGTTACAGGTTTTGGATTACTGATTAAATCTCCTTAACTTGTTATTGGTCTATTCAGGTTTCTAGTTCATGATTCAAAATTGGTAGGTTGTGGGGCGCCTGGGTGGCGCAGTCGTTAAGCGTCTGCCTTCAGCTCAGGGCG
Organism: Ursus americanus; assembly: GCF_024610735.1. NCBI lineage: Eukaryota > Metazoa > Chordata > Mammalia > Carnivora > Ursidae > Ursus > Ursus americanus. The sequence goes on along the minus strand of NC_142144.1, from coordinate 51,470,896 downwards.
TGATCCCGGCGTTCTGGGATAGAGCCCCACATCAGGCTCCTCCGCTATGAGCCTGCTTCTTCCTCTCCCACTCCCCCTGCTTGTGTTCCCTCTCTCGCTGGCTGTCTCTATCTCTGTCAAATAAATAAATAAAATCTTTTTTAAAAAATTGGTAGGTTGTATGCTTCTAGGAATCTATCCATTTCTTTTAGGCTGTCTAATTTGGTGATGTATAATTGTTCACAGTAGTCTTTTATGATCCTCTGTATATCTGTAATATCAGTTGTAATATCTCTTCTTTCATTTCAAGTTTTATTTACCTGAGTCCTCTCTTTTTCAAGATAAGTCTAGGTGAAGGTTTGCCAATTATTTATCCTTTTGGAAGACCATGTTGTAGTTTCATTAACCTTTTCCATTGTTTTTCTAATCTCTATTTCACTTATTTTTACCATGATCTTTTTGTTTCTTTCTTTCTGTTAACTTTGAGCTTATTTTGTTCTTATTTTTCTAGTTCCTTGAGTTGTAAAGTTAGGTCGTTTATTTGAGATCTTTCTTTTCCTTTCTTTTCTTTTCCTTTCTCTTCCCTTCCCTTCCCTTCCTTTTCTTTTTTCTTTTCCTTTCTTTTCTTTTCTTTTCTTTTCTTTCCTTTCCTTTCTCTTTCTTTCTTTCTTTCTTTCTTTCTTTCTTTCTTTCTTTCTTTCTTTCTTTCTTTCTTTCTTTCTTTCTTTTTAGTAGAAGGGCTTATCACTACCAACTGCCTTCTTAGCACAGCTTTTGCTACATCTCAGATATTTTGGTATGTTGTGTTTCCATTTTTATTGCAAGATTTTATTTCTTTTTCCAGTTTTATTAAAAATAATTGACATACATCACTGTGTAAATTTAAGGTGTAGAGCATGATGGTCCGATTTACATATATCATGAAATGATTACAATAGGTTCAGCTAACATGCATCTTCTCACATAGATGTGATTAAAAAAAAAAAGAAAAAAAAGGAAAAAATTTTTCCTGTTATAAGAACTCAGGATTTTTAAAAAATTTCATCTTTGACCCATTGGTTGATTAGGAGTATTTTAATTTACATATATTTGTGAATTTTCTACTTTTCCTCCTATTATTGATTTTAATTTCATATCATTGTGGTCAAAAAAGATACTTGGTATGACTTCATTCTTTTAAAATTTGCTAAGACTTGTTTTGTGATGCATCATATGATCTATCCTGGAGAATGTTCCACATATGCCTGAGAAAAATGTGTATTCTGCTTTTGTTGGATGGAATGTACTGTATATGTCTACTGGGCTCATTTGGTCTAATATACAGTTTAAGTCCACTGTTTCCTTGTTGATTTTCTGGCAGATGATCTAGCCATTGTTGAAAGTGGAGTACCGAAGTTCCCTACTATTATTGCATTGTTGCCATTACTTCCTTCAGATCTGTTAGCATATGTTTAACATTTTAAGGTGCTCCAACGTTGTATGCATACAAATTTACAATTGTTATATTCTCTTGATACATTGACCCCTTTATCATTTTACAGTGACTTATGTCTCTTGTTACAGTTTTGACTTAAAATCTATTTTATCTGTTATAAGTATAAGTAGTCCTTCTCTCTTTTGGTTTCCATTTGCATGGCTTCATTTTGAGCCTATGTGTGTCCTTGAAGCTGAAGTTAGTCTCTTGTAGGCAGCATGTAGTTGGGTCTTGTTTTTTTTTTCTATGTAATCAGTCACACTATTAATGCAATTAATCTTAAACCCAACCTCTCTCATAGTTAAACTGGATATGCCCCAACATGTGCTTAAATAATCATTTAGGTCATTTATTTCTAAGGCATTATCTTTGAATAAATAAATAAAGTGTTATATTTGAATAATTTTGAGTTTGGTGTCTGTTTTTGTTTTAGTTGTTATTGCCTGAGATACAAGAGCTATTTAAACATCTGAGATACACTTTGGCTCCAAAATTAAAGTCATCACCTTCAACATTTCAGTGTCTCTCTCTGTTACACCCATGTTACATGTCCTAATCTTTTCTGCCAATGTCTATTAAAAGTGCTAAAAGATTGAGAGAAGGAGACCAATAAACTCCCACCAGATTTATTCTACCACAGTATTCTGTGTTGATCTGAAGGTCTTTTAAAACATTCTTTCTTCCATATTTACTCCTATAGTTTTTATAAGTGAAGTTTCCATTTCGTTTGAAGTTAACTCCCATATGTGGGGCAATTCAAAATAGAAAGTTAAAATGAAAAACAATAACATTCGAAAGTATCCACTATTATAATAATTCCTTGAGTGTACACAGTTCTTTGAACATTTTTGAAGTTCCTACCCAGTCATTAAGCATGATCTGGCCGGTCAGAAACATGGACACAGGCGACTTATCGCCAGTCATGAAGCCATGACTTACCTATGCTTATGCCCATATTGCTTTTTTCAAAACCTGCAGAAGGAAGTGTGTTTTCAAGGTAGCCAAACTGGGGAGGAGAAACCAAAACAAATTCCAAGTCATCTGCTGCAGTGTCAGGATCAGTGGCGGACAAATGGTTAATGGTAATGGCTGCAGAGAAACCCTCATCTACGGCAAACATGGTACCTGCATGCAAATAACAACGCAATTACGACTTAGCGTGAAATCCTCTAATCAGAATAGTGAAGACAAAAGGGAGTGATTGCAATTCCAATTCACAGAAGCCTTCCATATGCAAATATACTTCCATGGGAGATGTTCATTTCCTTTGGCATAATTTCTCCTTACAGTGAAAATATTCAGGGGTAATGGGTGGAATTTAATTTGACTTGTGGAATTACATTGTTTTTCCTTGTACAAGCAAGCCAGACAATAATGGAAAGACAGCAGAAATACTAAATGCTCTAGTACAGCCCTTTAGTCATTCTCAAGGAACTCTGATTTCCCTCGTGTCTCTATAGAAGTGACAAATGAAAATAAGAATTGCCAAACTGTTTTAATGATAAGCCACTAAATGTAGTTTATGTACTCTTCAAGATCAGTTGTTACCTCTGTTTGTCAGAGCGTTAATTGCCTGCGAGCTATTATGAATTGCTCACAATGAACATTTTTTCATGCCTTGGTGCTTAATTATTCTGCGGGGATAATGCTTCCTTTCCAGAACATTGCTTGGGAGATAGTTTGCAAATTACAATAACATCCATACATATGCTTGTATTTTTTTTTCTAAGAGACAGAACATATACATAATGCCTATGAAGCGATGACTTTCTAAAAAGCAAATAAGGTTAAATGTATATAAATGGTCTCTCTGGTATTTTCATTCTGCTCTAATAGAAATTATTATGCATAAAATAAATTACTCTCTCTCCAGCAGGCAAATGATATTTTCCCACGTGAAATAAAACCAGAATATCAGAGGATTCCAATGTTGTCCTCATCCCAACACACACACACACACACACACACTCCCTCCCTCCCTCCCTCACTCGCAAACACACTTGCCTTCTCTCTCCATACAGAATTACCCACATTTTTAAACAAATAAATTCTTTTGCCTTGTAATCTTTTGTAAATACGGAGTTTCCCACAAATTTGTGTGGAGGCAATTCTCACAGGCAATTCTGTATGGTAGTTTTCCGTTTTAACTATAATTCAAATGCATTATTTCACTAAACCACAGATACGACACGAGATGAGATAATGGAACTTTAATAGAAAAAAAAACATTGTCACCTCTTGCGATTGAAGGTGATTGGTTGTCCACTGGATGTACTGTGATGTTGAGGTCATACACTGGAAAGGACTCATGAAGAGGAACAGATGGATGAGGCCCATTGTAGCAACAGCCATTCACAAAAGGGCCAGCTTCTCCATCCGAAACCACCAACGTAATGGTATCAAAACAAGGCACCAGGCCAATCTCACCACCTGGAAGACACGACTACAGCTGAAACCTGACTTTTTAAAAATACAGAATACTAAGACGAAATCTACCTCTTCTACAAGCATAGAATGGCAAGGAAAGGATCTTAGGTTGGCTAACGTGTAAAAGTCAATTTTATCACTATGAAAGGAAATAGTCGTGAAAATAATGAAAAAATGCTTGCCCATCTGTTGCCTCTGGTGAAATTCTTGACAGCTATCTCTCACCATATGGTGGGGCAAAAGGGGCTAACAAGGGTCTGACAGTTCACAAATGAACACGTGAGAGGCATGAAGCTTGACCAGCGATGGTTTCATTCTTCCTGCCTAATTGTTTAGTGTTAGGACCAACTTCAGGGAGAGCAGAAGGCACCCTTGTCCTTACAACTGCATTGTCTTCCCATTTACATTAACTACCTTAAATGACCAACCATCAACCATGCCACCGCAGTCAGGAGAAACAGAAGAAGCTGGGAAGGTGAAATAGAAAGACGAGCCACATTTTTGTCATTCGTTTCAGTATTTTCCTAGTTATATAATAGCCAAGACTTGAGCAGAATAGCAACAGGACATGGGGGAAAAGTGGTGTTTATTTTTGTTTTCCTTTTACTCTTTAGGGCTATGTGTACGGGATATAATATGGCCTCAACGGAAGCAGTGAGAGGAAGAAGGAAAACAATGTGAGACTGAGACAGTTTATCAGCAAACCAGCCGATCTGCCGTTGGGTTACTAACAGCACACAGGTAGAAGCGCTCACTGCCCAGAGGACACAAGAGTTCTGCAGAGGTCCTTTTGGTAATTCTCATGCATCACGTTGAAAGTGCCAAGAGGGAAGTAATTTTGTTTGAGTTTTGATGAGACAAGGGTACCAAAGATCAGGGATGTCATCTCTTTTCACAAGACACCTTGGTCAAACCTACACAGTACTGCGCTTGGCATTAGTCTACCCACTTAATGACAAGGAAAATCAAGAGATGATATTACTGAGCAACCAAATGATTGAAGAATGAGAAAACAGGGCTCGTAAGAAAAACTGATGTTAATGTGGAGAGAATTAGAATTAAATAATCAGCCTTTAAGAGCAGTAAAAAAATAAGATGCCTCCCATTTATTCATATTTATAAAAAAATAAATTGGCACAAAGCTCATTTATTCCTCATTTACTTGATAAATATATATTATTTAATGGCTCCTATGTGATAATTAGTGTTCTGGGTGCTCCAGCAGAGAATCAGGCAGACATTTTGAAAGCGTCAAAAGATAGTTCAAAAGTAAGTCAAACGGGGGCGCCTGGGTGGCACAGTCGTTAAGCGTCTGCCTTCGGCTCAGGGAGTGATCCTGGCTTTCTGGGATCGAGCCCCGCATCAGGCTCCTCTGCTGGGAGCCTGCTTCTTTCTCTCCCACTCCCCCTGCTTGTGTTCCCTCTCTCGCTGGCTGTCTCTCTCTGTCAAATAAATAAAATAAAATCTTTAAAAAAAAAAAAAGTAAGTCAAAGGCCAAAAGACCTATCATGTGTCCAGCACTGACACAATCTAATGGTCAAGAAAGAAATGCAGTTTGGCTAGAATATCACAGGTGTGTGTATGTATGAAGAGGAACCAGGTGAAACTGCCACCATTAAGTCATTTTTTAACCAGTTAAATGGAAAATTCATATATCTCAGCCTGAGTATGTCCGAGGGGCTGAGGGTGAAGAAAGATGAAAGTTTTGGCAGACGGGTGTGGGGGCAGGGCACACATGGCAGAGAAAGTCAGAGAAGTCTTTCCAGATGGCTCTGCTGGCTTTTACTGAGCATTAAATGATGAGTAGTTTACCAGGCAGATGAGGCAGGGAATTGCGATGGAGGAAGAGGGAGCCAAGAAGAGAAGTGGAAAAATCATTTCAGGAAGAGTAGACAGCTTTTTTAAAGGGAAAAAAAAAAAGCAAACATAGTACCTTCTGTAACTGTAATTTCAATGTAGTGAAAGCATAGAACACATTCACAGAAAAGCTGGAAAACCAGGCTGAGCACCTACTCTCAAAAAAGGCTACAACAAGGGTGGAGAATTCTCTACCTTCAATGGAGTATAGTCTAAGGACACGATTTATACTTAAAACTGTTAACCACAGCATTAACTTAAAAAATTTTTTTGAATGACTTCATGCTTAATGTTGGGAGAACAGGTTAATAATGTCTTTTTGCATCATAAAATATTATTTGATGATTAAAACTTATATTTATGATAATTTCATAACATTTAATAAATATTTAATCAACATTTTAGCTGATAATCTCAATGACAAAAGTAATCAACAAAACGGCACATACAACATGATCAGCAACTCTGTAAAAAATTATGATCAGGAGAAAGAAGAGGGGCGCCTGGGTGGCTCAGTCGGTAAAGTGTCTGCCTTCGGCTCAGGTCACGATCCTGGAGTCGCGGGATCAAGCCCCACGTCGGGCTCCCTGCTCAGCAGAGAGTCTGCTTGTTCCTCTCCCTTTTCTCTCCAACCCCCACCTCGCTCATGTTCTCTCTCTCTCCTTCACTCTCTCAAATAAATAAATAAATAAATAAATAAATCTTTTTTTAAAAAAAAAAGAAGAAAAATTACTGTAATACTGAAATGTTAACAGTGACCATTTTTGAGAGGTAAATAGGTGATTTTTCAAAATTTCATTATGCTTTTCCACACCTTCCAAGTTTTTGCTTGAAATGGGCATGTAGTGTTATTTTTATCATCATGGAAAGCAACTAAAATAATGGAGACAAAATTACCTTCAGGTGGCCTTTATAATCAACATACAGAGGCAAGAGCAGAGCCACTGAAACCTCGGGACCTGTGGTACTGCGGTTCTTTACCCTCTCTCCCGCACGGAGCTAAGGAACTACCAATGAGTCATTGGGAGAATGTTACAAGGAAACATTTCATTCAACTAACAAATCACCTTTCGAATTGGCAGTGTTTCTGCAAATTTAGTAACACAACAACAACAAAATACCCGTCTATCTGAAGTAATTTGCCTCGTGTCCTAGTAGGTAGTAGGTCTTATGAAAAAAAAAAAGAGTTCACACTTCCTTACATGGCCATCACACCAAAGGGATTTATAAAGATGTGCACCTGTTGTTTAGCACTTGGAGCAAGGCCCCAGCAGAGAAGACAGCTTCATCTCAGCCCTAATTTATCTATGCTGCATTAGCCTGCCACAGATGTAAAAATTATGTAAAAACCCACAGACCAACAGTCATTGGGCTTTGGCCCCTTTTCTGCTAGTCTATCTAAAATCTACTGGGGGAATGAAAATGAAGCACCTCGCTGTGGACTCTAGAGGGACACTGAGAAGGTCGATTCTGCTCCCCAGGCCAGGAAAATGAGCAGTGAAACCCTTCCTAAGGCTAAACACACTTAAGAAGATAAGGAGATACCATTTTTTTTAAAAAGATGTCCGGCAACATGATTAAAATGTGCCCTACTAATGAGCCATCCAACAACTGGCATCCTAATAAATCACTGTTTTCCAAAGTACATATAAAAATACTATTTCTCAATATTCCCCACCCCCGTTTCCAAATTCATCTCAGTCCCCCCACCAGGGGATCCCTCTCCCACTCACTGCTTGTATTCTCCATGTGTTTGCAAATAAGAAAGTGATCTGCATTCTGTTATCTCTTATTCCCCGCACCTTCACCTGGCCTTCTATACCCCACCCTTCTTCCCACGGAATCTAGAGATGAGAGCGGCATACGGATGAGGACACATGAAATTGTAACCGAGCAGCAATAAAAGGGGGTTAGGGGAAGTATACAGTATTATTCATGAGGAAGTGCACTCAAACCAGAGATCAGAAGATGTGCAAGGGGCAGTGACTGATGAGGTACTGATACGGGACACTGTCCTCTTTGCCTGAGTGGGTCCGTCTACCCACTGAAATCAAAACTCCACAGCTGAATCTGGATTATTCTCCCTTGCAGCCCGCAATGCCCACTACTGTGTCTTGCAGATGACAATGTTGAATTACTATTTTCTTTAATTGAACATTTTACATGGGAAACAAAGGCCATCTGGGTAACAATACAATGGGATGTCAGATATGAAAGGGCCAGGCTGATAAACAAGCGTTTACCGCACAGCTCATCGGTGTCCACCGCTTTCTATTGCTGTGGGCATTACACGAAACAGAAGATACCACCTTTGCTTTTCAGGAGCTCAAAGTCAGACAAGTTACTTTTTAGGAGATAGCTGGTGATCGAATAGACTTTTTTTATTCTTAAGTACTCTGTGCCCAACATGGGACTCCAACTTACGACCCCAAGATCAAGAGTCGCAGGTTCTACCAACTGAGCCAGCCAGGTGCCCCTTAAAGTTAATATTATAATTATCTTAGGGTGCTTACTTCAGGCATTTCTGCTATGATTCACGATCCCAAAGCTGTGATGGTCAAACGAAGTCTTCTTCAAATTGACCAATAAGGGAAGGCAGACAACCCGCGGTGAATTAAAGGTCTAAGTAGAAGCATCGAGAACAAAGCAGCAATAATAC